>NW_011967240.1:3496843-3508729 GCF_000949405.1 Vollenhovia emeryi | reverse complement strand
CCTCCTCCTCCTCCTCCTCCTCCTCCTCCTCCTCCTCCTCCTCCTCCTCCTCCTCCTCCTCCACCTCCTCCTCCTCCGCCGCCGCCGCTGCCGCCGCCGGCCCTCTTCGTCCGGCCACCCTCAGGTCACCCTTCGCAACCACCTTCGCTGCCACCCTCTCTGGCCACCCTATTCTACCACTCTCCGCCTCATACCCTCTGTGTCCTCCGTCACACGGCCGTGGCGGGTTTCCCCTCATCGTTCGCGACCCCTCGTCCACCTTCTCTATCCCTCGAGCACCAACATCTACCCCATTCCGGAGCTTCTTCCACCTCGATCCCGCCGTACGATCGAGGTATCGAGAAAGCAGCCTCGTCGTCTCCTTTCCCGCGAGAACCGAGCGGCAGCCAGGTCCAAAATTACCGGCGGCGATATAGGGAGAAGGGAGTATCGGAGAAGGAGGCAGAGGGAGGTAGACGAGTTTCTTATGACGTTGAGCCAGGTTGCGACGTTGGGCATCGAAATCGATGCCTCCGGGCACTGAGAGAGCTTCGTGACGCACCTGATACGCGCGAGAGAACAGGGGACGAGAGGGCGAGAGAGAGAAAGACGGCCGACAGGAGAGAAGAGGAAAGGGAGAGCGCGAGGAGTCGATTAGGGAGCGACCCAGCGAAATTATGTATACGCCGAAGATGATGGCGACGGTGCACGCGATGGGCTCGGGGAAGAAGGCCGAGGGTGGTGTTTCTTTGTCGGGAACGCGCCGATTCGGCGAGATCGCGGATATACCGGGCGGTCGATCCGATCTCGATGCCTCCGCTCGCGCGCGCGCGGCTCGATGTTCCGAGACCGGAATAAGAAAGGCTGCTCGGCCACGCGATCATTTCGACGATACCGACGAGTAATTTCGACAATTCTCGATCCCACCGCCGAGATAGATTCAAATTGGTATCACTGTGCGTACCTCCTCTCATTAACATAAGCGCGATAAATATCTGTAACGACGACTCGCGACGTTTCTTGGATTCTCGTCACGGTAACGCAAGCGGTTGCGAATTAACGACGTCCCCGAAACGCCAATTCGATTCGCTGCAAATTATTTCCCTTGGGACAATTTGCGAATTAATCTTTACCCGCTTTAATTCAGCTTCAGCTTTCCTCTTGTCGCGCGCGTAATTTAGGTTTTCCACGTAATTTTCGTTGCTTCTATAGCGGCGCACGTGTCGCGATATTTTCATTAAATTGCGTCAATCACATTAACAATGGCGACGCGTGAAAATTTATATGGTATGTCGAACGCGAACGATAATTGGAGTTATTGTTTCCGAGTTGGCATTTGATTAAAGTCCACCTTTGAAGACTTAAGATCACGGGCAGACTTTATCGCGCAATCTTTGTTTCGTTTTCTCTCGCTCGTGTTTACCTTTTATTTTCACTGAAACCGATTAGTGGCCGAATGTAATAAAGGCCGGGTAAAGTACTCTTAAGCAGAAATTATCCGGTTAACATCCCGTAACTAAGTTTCGCAAGTTTGCACAAATACATAATAATCCGCGAGAACTCTCCGTGAATATCGCGTTAAAGCGGTAGGGCGATTGTAATTGCTAATCTCGAATCACAAAGAACGCGATATGAAATTAACGCTCATAAATACTCGTTTAACTGTTCAAAAGTCGTAAAAAGACATCATTACGACTTCCTTCCTCTACGCATCTTTCTGTTCCTTTCGAATAAAAACGTGCTCTTGATACATACACTTAGATCGATATCGCACGAAAGGGAATTAATATTATTACTGCTGTTTGCCAACGTGTGCAGTATTTGTATTAATGTTTTACTATATCTATTACTTGCACTATATTTTAAAACAATATAAATCAGCAACCTGTCTTGGCTATGCTTTTATTTTTTTCTTTTATAGAGAAAAGTCCTCTATCATGGGATAGGATTCTAACGTGAGATAGTAGGTTTTCAACGTCCAAATTGAATCGCAAAACTTTTTTCCGAGGGGAAAACCGCTGAGGGCATTGTGGTGTACAGATTTGCGGCATTACTGGGCATTACTAGACTTTTTTGGGCATTAGTTTGGGCATTAGGCCTTGCTGGGGGCATTATATAGAGATAAAATAAGATAGCACAAGATAAATAAGATAAACACTAATGTCCACTGGGCATTGGTAGGCATCGGTGTACAAGATTTTGGTCAGCGGTTTCCCCCTCGCTTTTTTTTCTCTACGATTACACGATCCAACGATCAATTTTCCACTAAACAGATTTCACTCCAGTGGCATAAATTCACGGCGGAACCTACGGACGATGCCCATTAATTTAGCGGAAACTCCGCTATCTCGTATTAGGAGTCCATCTCGCAACAGGGGGACTTTCCTCTATTGACACGCGATTCATTCTCTCCCCGGTGTGTCTCTACAGTCGGTTAATTATGCAAGAGTCGTAAGATTAACAGGATGTTTCTGTCCAACGAATTTGACGGATAATCGAGCGGCGATCAATCAAAGGGCCGGGTTGACTAAACGCGCGTAAAGTTTCCGCGCGTATCGATCTCGCTGGCGTAGTGCATCGACCGTCAACTCGCACGGGAGGACTCCGGGAGAAGTTGAAGACTCTCACTGAAAGGGTTCATGAGGCCGCCACGTGGGTAGCTGAGCCCGGGATTTTACGGGAATAACGTCACCGAGCGGCTCTCCGCGTCTCTCTCCCCTTCCATCTCCCTCTCCCGTTAAATGCGTAGTCGTAGCGCGAGTCGCGTGACGTCACGGCCGGCCGTTCCGCCCTGTGTACGCCACGTAATCGCTATATAC
This sequence comes from Vollenhovia emeryi, assembly GCF_000949405.1. Classification (NCBI taxonomy): domain Eukaryota; kingdom Metazoa; phylum Arthropoda; class Insecta; order Hymenoptera; family Formicidae; genus Vollenhovia; species Vollenhovia emeryi. Next base: position 3,505,931 of record NW_011967240.1, on the reverse strand, counting down.
GTATTACGCACGTGTGTAAGCGCGCGCTCGTCCCTGCGAACGCGCATGGAGGTTTACGTCGGCAATTTCGTCCACGCGCAAAAATTCCCGCCGTGTCCCAGATAGACCTCTCGTCGCGCGTCGAGGCGGCCCAGGATCGGTCATTACATCGATGTCCCTCGGGGTAATCCCGTTCTAATCATAAATAACACGTGCGCGCAGGCAGAGGGTAGTCGTCGTGGGTCGGCCGGGATATTGTTGCGCGGCGACGCGCGAAAGCGTTATTTTTGTAAAGCCGATGCATTCGCAGAGTCGAGAGGCGAGTTTGGAAAATATTATGTCGGAGCGGAGAGAGAAAAAAAACAGCGGGCCGTCTATTATGAGATGCAATTTTATTTCCACGCGCGAATAATTTCATTAATGAAGCGAGACCAATAACACAGTAAATGGGTAAACAATAGCGCTAGCGGTTTCGGAGCAGGACGAGTCGGCGAGAATTACAGAAGCTGCCTAGCGCCGACGATACTCGAACCGCCGTTTCAGATACATATATTTGTGTCAAATAAATGTCGCAGCAGCCCGGCTCATTACGCTCGCAAGCCGCTTACCCCACACACGCGCTCGTTTACACGCACGCGCTTCCTACACGCGTATTCTTGCCGGGGGAGATGTTAGACGGAACGGAACGAGCGTTCGGAGTCGTTAAAAGACCGGCGCGGTTTCGCGAGCAGTTCGCCGATGCGTGCACGATTATTACCCTCCCGATATTTGTTATCGCCGGGCGCGAGGTTAACGGTGTCACTTGGCTTGGAGCGAATCGAGCAATAGTCACGACGCGTACGCGTCATTATCCGTCCGTCGGTCGTTAGAATTAATGAGCGTCGTCCGTTCGCCTGTTCCGCGATCGGCCGACCGATCGGTTTTTTTTCCTCTCTCTCTCCGACGTTTTTCGCGGTAATTTATTAAACGGCTAATAACGGGCGATAATAGGCGCGAGAGTCGGTAATTCTGGCGCAGCGCGGCGGATCAGAGGTCGAAATTAAAATTGACGGAGACGAGAGGGGGGGGGGAGGTGGAGCGTATCCGCTGAGCGCGGTTTTGTCTCGTCACGTGCGCGATACTTTAATTGTCGCGGATAACGAAGAAGTGAAACGTGTCGCGTTAAAACGAGCGAGAATGCGCGTCGCTGAAGTTACCGCTCGCGTCTTCGCGATCGCGCACACGCTCGATTATTTTTCCTCCGTGCTCGCGGACGTCGCGCGAAATCATTAACGCGATATCGCTTCACGGCGACAACGTTATCGCGCGCCGCGTGGAAATTCTCGCGCGACCCGTCTCGATGTTGTCGCTACGAATTTCGGAATTATCCGTCTCCGTTGTGAAGCGCGTTTATACGCGTTCGCGCGGCATTTCTGGCGTTAACTTTAATACTCCGCTAAAGATCGAACTAAGCGCAGGTTAAACAGGTCGGGCGACACGTTAAGCCGCTCGATGGCTGTATCGTCGTGCGCTAAAGACACTATAATCGACGTAACGACGCCGTAAGATAGAACGCGAGATTCCCTATCTCATATGGGCCGATCCAATTGAATTTCATTCGGCACCGGCGCACGTTTCTCCTTCGTTTACCGGCGGCCGGGTGTATCCCGGCTCTTATTTCGAGGCGTCACGTAAAACTTGCAACGAATCGCGAGCGCGACGAGGCTCACCAAGTTCCAACGCTATCGAACAATATTGATATCGTCGAATGGTACCGGAGGGGGCAGGGGGTACCTTTGCTTCTTCTACCGAACAGAGTTTTGGAAATAATGCTTTGATGTCACATACGTCGATATACGATGGAAATAGCGTTGTAGGGAAAAAAGTGAAACGCAGGTAGGAACAACAAATATCAAAAGCATAATCGATGATATACGCGCTTTCGAAAATACCTACACCAATTATTCTCCATTGATCTGCAGCTACAGAAACGTTCATGCCGAGCAGAAATTTTAGTAGAGTCCTGGTACGGGTCCAATAAGGATATATGCCTTAATACCTGATCAGACACTCATCAGGCAGCCCTGACAGGGCCCGTAAATGTGACATTGAGAATAAAAATTGCCTGATCAGGTTTTCCTTTTCAAGACTTGCCCTTTGCTGCGCCTTACAATTTCTAATAGGGTGGTAGTAGGGCATCAGTAGGGTTTCTATTAAACAATTCAATCTTTTAAACTAATTTTTAAATTGTATTGAATGACAGTCATCAAAAGTATATTCAGGTCATTGACGTTCATTCATAATTCAGACAACTCGAGTTGACAGCGATCGCTGTCGAGTCATCTCGGTTCGCCTGTACTATACCTTATACTAAATCACCTTATACTAGCTAATACGGGTTGATTTTTACTTGTGAGAAAGGCTAACGCACGGTCGCCACGTCACGGAAGTGAGTGGTACTGTATATTCAGGTTAACGTTTCCAAATCCTGAGGGGATCAGGGATTGCCCTTACTAGGGATTCTTTACCAATTCTTCCTTACTAATCTCTTATTAGGGCAATCCTTACTTCCTCCCTATTAAGCCCTGACCGTGCATAAGGCACGTCTGATTTTATTTCTACTCGGAATTCTTAGCGACACATACTTATTCACAAATTCTAATACTCGAATAACGAATACAATAACGATAACGGTTTTTTTTTTCATGCGAAAAGGCATCGATCGTTACTGATACGCGCGGCATGTGGTGCAAGTAAAGCAAAAGAGTATCGGCGACTCATTAAATTTAAGCGTCCCTATTCTCGGGAATAAAACCGCGCGAAACGAGGCGAGCGAGGCGATATCACCTGGTCGCCACTCGCCGGAGCACTTTTTTTCCCCTCTCTTTCTCTCCCTCTCGGCGTATTTATCTCCGGATACAGCGGCGATCTCATTCCGCGCCGGTCTCGTCCGCCAACTTTGCGCGTCGCGTCGCGGACGCGTCGCGAGCAGACGCCGAGTTTGCGGTTGCTCGAATTATCGGGCGGCGACAGTGCCGCGGCGAGTTTGCCGAAATGCAGGGCCGTACGTAGCTTCGGCGCCCGCCTAGTGTTTCTCTCTCTGTCTCTCTGTCTCTGCCTCTCTGTCTCTCTCGGCGCATAATGAAAAGGCGAGCGAGCGCGAGCGAGTAACGCGCGATAACGGCCCGGGAGGATCGTAATTGGCGAGCGTGGAACTGGAACGAACTCGTTTCGCGGCGCACCGATAAGATCCGTTATCGCGCGTTCGGCGCGGCCTGCGAGGAATCGTCCTCGATGCCTCTCGCTCGCGTTCGACGAACCGCGTCGGCTGCGCGTCGCGCGCGCGAGAGAGCGAGAGAGAGAAAGAGAGAGAGAGAGGAGAAGGGGGGGAAGAAAAAAACTTGGCGGCCCGGTAGGTTTCGGCTTCAAGGCTGATACAATTGGCGGCGCGTTAGAGATTTGCGCCGCGCCTAGCGCTTTTCCCTTTCTCTAGTCCGTGACCTCGTTCGTTCCCCCGACGTAAATCCGTCAGGAGATCCGCGATGTCCATGCTTCGTTTGGGGACACCCTTTTCCCTCTATTCCGCGCTCTTTCTCTCGCTCTTTTGCTCTCTCCTTTCGCCGTCCCCCTTTCCGCTCGCGGCCCGCGGCCCGCGGCCCTCTCACCCGACCACCCGACCCCTGCCAGCCACCCTCGCTCCCACTCCTCTTTCCCATCGTCCTTCTCGCGAGAGTGCGTTCGATCGACCTGAATTTTTTTCCACGCTCGAATCGGGAGCCCTGAGAGCAATTTCTCGACTCGTCGCGGGGTGGCCGTCGCCGAGGAAAACCCCGAGGAAAATCGTCCGATCGATCTACCTTCGGTCTTCAGGTCCGAAACGAACGACGAAGAAGGGTGAACGCGTTTCCCCGCGAGTAAGACGGAGATAGGGGATCAAGGGAGCGAGAGAGAAGGCAAGAGGCAACGGTACTCGAGGGTAGAGAGAAGGAGATGAAGAGAGAGAGCGAGCCCATAGGCTGGGATGGGCAAGGGAAAAGAGGGGAGGGTGAGAGAGGCAAACACAAGTATGTGCAACGCGAGCTGCATGTATATAACGATGCCACGTTCGTGTGTGTGTATCCGCGGGTGGGCGACCCGGCACTTAAGCGGCGTGCACAAGACGCGCCTACAGTCAGAACAGAAAAAATAACTAGGCACAGCAGTTGTATCTTACAGAATGCCGTTTACAGAAATTTCAGACTTCTCACAATAATTTGACCTGTTTTATGAACTTGACACGTATTCACCAAAGCGTAAAAACTCTTATGTTAGATGTAAAATTAAAGATTCCGGTGCGTGAACACTGGCTATAGGCTGCCACGGGGTTTCGTGAATGATCCACGATTGAAAAGAGAGAACGTCGGCGAATTTTTGCTAATACTGTACTTATTCGTTTCTAAATTGCACCAATGTAAAAATTATGTAGATATAGTATTTCATAAATCGAAAAACTTATATTTTTAATAACAGTGACGAGAATGGTACAAATTGTCATTAAATTTATCTAAAAGTCTTGTCGTTTTTCTACTAAGCTATCTAAATTATGATTTTTCGTGTAGATAAAATTACCGATAAACCCTTTGTATATTTTGAACTTTTCCAAAAATTCTTTTTGAGCTAAAAAGGAGATAATTTTGATGATCGAAGCTACGATCGATTATCTTCGTTGATAAATTCGGCGTAAATAAACGTATAAATAATAAACGACAAACCCATTGCATTGATTTTCTCTTTTTTTTTGCAACAATGTCTTTATTTATGCTACAAATTGCAATCGTAATCATGTAATATATCCACCGACGTGCTTTGTACGTTCTATGCGGAATTATTAGTCACCGGGATATATTTATCTAATGATTATTAACAAATCGCTTGGCCGTGAGAGAAATACGTTGATCCGCGTGTGAACCAAGCTTAACGTCGGCGCGGTGGACAGGATGAGGTACATGTACCACCACACCGAAATCTTACGAGCCTGCCTCTGCTAACTACCTCCTATCTGCCCTGCCCGAGGCCCTGAAAACGTTCTACGTTACGCCTCGCGGGGACCCATTTCGCGAGCCTCGGGCACAGGGGCGTGTGTCGATTCCCGAGTGCCTAGTGCTTAATTAAAATTTCCGCCCGTCTCCTCCTCGTCTCCTCCTTTAATCGCGGTGTGTCAACGCGGGTCAAGAGTACACTCGCGGTTATCTGAAATTTGCGAAAAATCCGCCGAACTCCATTGCGCGCGCGTGAGAAATAATTTAAAATGCGAATGTGCACGCGTCGCGTTTGAGGGATTATGAGTTACGCGATTTTCTAATTTAATTCAATACATTTATATTTCACATGCGACATTCAGTTTCTGCGTAATCCGTTATAATTGCAACTCAAAAATGCGAATACAAATTGGCGAAAGGCATAAAAATGCATGTCTACTGGAAATGAACGCAAGAGGAGAGAAGAAGAAGAAACGCGCATTTAAATTAAACTTCTTTGTGAAATTGTATACGTTATAGTTTCGTGACAATTAAATCGCGAATCCTTGATATTCCTATACTACCTGTGTATTTTGTTTTGCGCAAAGAGCCGCAGAGACATTATAATAACTCTATGAAAAGAACATATTTTTTAAAATTCAATATACTATATGAAAGAATTATTTATTGTTGTCTTGCCAGATTTGTTATTTCGAATTTTCTAATTTTGTTTTTTAATCGACGACTCCAAAAGTCCATACGTACTAATTTACAAGTAATTAGGAAAGATCTAAAAAAATTTATTTCTACAAAGTAAACGTCGGAAAATCATATATTATATATATATTTGTGATAACTTGCATATTAAATATACATATTTCTTAAATTAAAATCTTTATTTTCCACGACGCGATAAAAATTAGATAATAAAAACTAATTTTTAAATCTTTCAAATACACATGGAATAATGAACTACATCGACGTGCGAGAACATTTTAAATGGGAAACGTTAAAATACCCTAATATCTAGTACGGAGCCACGAACTCTCACTAGCGTAAAAGTTGGGCGAAAAATCTCGAGGTAAAGTTCGGGAATTCTGAAGAAAAGGAGGCAAGCCGTTACCAAGTTTTACTTTCTTTCGTTATTGCAGAGACGAGTCAATCACCGAGCAAAACGATACGGAGAAAGTAAGAGTGTTTCCATTGATACTTTCAGAATGACCTATTTCGAAAGCGCAACACAGTGATAAGTTAAACTGCTCTTATGCGTTGCTTATGTCAATTACGTTGCATTTATGTCGATTACGTCTATCCGTTTAAATGTATTTATCGATGAATATACAAAAAGTTTGCAGTGATAACGTAAGATGATGGTGTACGACATTGATAATGTAGCGCAATTAATTTTTACTGTTGCAACGTTCTTTTATCGCTTCTTTATCGCACAGAATTTTTCAAAATAACATTGGTAGAGAAAGCGGAAGTGAATTGAGCACTGCTAGGATCTACGAGTAGGAATCAATATCTAATTAAATATCTATCATATTTTCATTCATGAAGAAGACACGTTGTTTCCCTCTTCAGTTTACACCTTCTTTTTTCCGCAAAAGCGAGATTACGAGAAGAGAAGTTTAAGACTAATGATTTCCAAACTGGCATCTGTCGAAAGTGAATAGCAAAAACTTGTTAATAGTTGTTTCCTGCAGGAAAATTCTATGACCTATTGATAGTTGAACCTGTTAAGCAGCTTCTTAAGGTCGTTTTGAGACGTACATCTTATAATATCAAAATGTCAAGATTATAATAGTTGTTGAAAAGTACGTATAAAAGGCGACTAATTGTAAGTACCAGTTACCTATCAATCCTTGACGAATAGCACAATAGGTAGAGGCACCTTGTAAACATCTTGTTAGCATTGTCATCGTATAACAATCTCTCACCAAAGCAATCGTTAAAGAAAAAGAAGAAGTCGCTCGAATGTCACAAAATCTTGAAAACTGTTTTAGATTATCTCGACTGTTTTCCACATTGCTCTATTGCCCATAAGTTAATAACATGCAATATTAAATTAGAACACTGATAAAAAAATATCTTAATAAAAAAACCACTTTACTCAAGAAAATTATTCATTAGGTGGCTCCTAATAGCTTGTTAACTTAAATTTAAAAAATAATAAACAAATTAAAACATGCATTTCTTTAATTTAAGTATTTTCTTTAAATTAAGTATTTATTGAATATCAAAGAGTAGATGACTTTAAATAAAAGAAATTGTATCTTAATTCTATAAAATGTTTACGAAGGTGTATAATTTTTACACCGAAGGAAGTTTATTTCATTTAATAAATAGTATTCTATATATCACACACAATCTTTATTTCAATGTAGAAAATGTAATTATTTAAATTAATTTACTTAATATAATACATAGATTTACTTGAAATTTTTGATATTTCACTTAAATAGAATAAATATTTACGTCGATAAAAAAATAATTTTAAGTAAATCTGTTTACTTGTTAGTTGAAAAAGATTTGTTGCAAGTGTAAGAAATTGCATTTAGGAAATACGAAAAGAGGAAGATCATTTATGAAATAACTTTGTCGTTTAGAAATAATTTTAAAGGATAAAATATCTTTGACTGTGGATTTATGTTAATAATAATAAAACATACCGACTTCAATCATCTGTATACGGTTTAATCGTTTGTAGTGGAACCGAAAAGTTGGTGTCAAGACATCAAAGAATGGAAAGATTTCGAGAATAACATTATTCGTAAAGTGACCAAACCATCGATCCATTGCTAACCGAAGATTAATTGATTCTTCCTCTGTTCTTAGTTGTCAAGATAAAAAAATAGGAAGTTGGCTGAACTCAGTTTAACGGTTAACCGCCTTTGTAAAACTGAACCTGTGAGTTTTTTTTTCGCAATTCATAAAATTGTCGGATACAAATGGTAAACCTTGAAATATTCTCTATTTGAGAGATTTATGGTTAAACGAACATGATATATATTATTGGTCAATAGATTCGCGAAAAGTCCCGAGAATTTTTGAAGGGTATAGGTACGAAGGGTTTTATCCTATAGAAAAAGCTAAAACCCAAAACACATAGATCTGTACACGGTCACTTCTCTGAAAGAAATTATACGACAATAACACCAGAAAAGGGACTGAAAGAAAAATGTCTAGAAAACCATATATCACGGCCTTATTTCAGTCTACAATATTCAACAATTATTTACACTACTCACCTACACAGAGGAAAAAGTTTCTTTCCCGCTTTAGATATATGCCAAAAAGTAAATGAAAAGCCGGTATTTCTTTCTTACAATCATTGGAAAAATCTTACAATTAGTCAAATAGAAAAATTTATAACTTGAGCTTATCAATTCATTTTACGAATTCTGCTGTTTTATTCTCCATCCGAACAGAAATCGTATTTCTATTGAATTACATTTATGATTTAATAAGACATTTAATAACTATTCCCGTCTGGTTTTCGATTTCTTAACCGATGAGAAAAATCGCGTATTCTCGTAATATTTTTCGTAATATTTCTCATATTACTTCTTGTAATACGAGGAAAACTGGAGAGATTTCGCGGATTTCCGCACGCACGGTGTATTATAATAACTCATTGCCATTAACGCAATGTTCAACATCTCAACGGAAAAGTGAAGATCCTTCTCTTTATAAAAAAAAAGACATGAAACACCCGAAGTGCATTCTCGGTCGCGTGGTATTATTGCCGCGATGCCGATTGGCTGTTGAAAATCGCGCCGGGCGAAGTATGTCGTATTCGCGTGATGACGTGACAGTAGTTTTATATTAATTTATATAAATTGTAACTGTCACACTCATGGTTTATATAAAGAATTATATAAAATTATATATGAAATTGTAATCAAGAAATAAGTAAGAAAAGCAATGGAGGCGAGCCCTGCGTGCTAGTTTTTCCCTTTTTAAAAAAGAGACGTTACCTGCGCGAATGTTGTTAATATCGAATAGTTGAAGCCTTTTTTCCGCGATGCCGATTGGTTTTCTCGAAGCGCCGTGTGCTTCGCTTCTCTTTTAGATTCGTAGTAAATACAGATTCGCAATTTAGAAATATACATTTGTAAGCTATACAGGGT
>NW_011967240.1:3479544-3494354 GCF_000949405.1 Vollenhovia emeryi | reverse complement strand
CCCTGTATATAAATTTAGAGCGAAATAGGGCGTAAAATCAAATAAGGCAATCACTTTAATTTGTCAGGTATTCAAAATGTCTTTAATATTAATACAGCACAGTTCAATGTGAGCTTGGTCAGAAACACTAACAATACAATAGGCCAACAAAAACGAATTGTCCGTTGATCACAATTCTAGTTGGACAAGGAAAGAGTAATACTAAAAAATTGCAAGCTTTGTAGCTTGTATATCCACTAAATCACTGGCAGTCCCTCGCCAAATACTTACGCTAATTTTACAGGCAGTCCCTCGCCTTCTCTCACACTTCTCACTCAGTCTCTATTTCTTCCTTCTCTCCACAACGGCTCGCAACAAACTTTCTCTTCTCTTGTTCTTACCGCAAGTCATTACCTCGCATTATATTTTATTTGTATTTCACGCATGACCCCGCGTAAGTACCAACTGTTTAAAATCCCCCTGTTGGTCCACGTCATATTACCTGTTTCTGTTCTAAGGATTTTTGCTATCGGAAATTACACTTTGTCTCTTACACATTTGTATATACCAACTATTGAGGTAAAATCTCTAATCTTGGTAATTAGAATTTAAGTAACAACCAATTTTTGTTTCTACACATTTTCTCGATTGAACCGAATTAATCGTTAATTTAATCAATACCAATAAGTCCGTAGAATGATACACAAAACGTAGTAACAGTCACGGAACAAAAAAAAGACACCGAATTCTCAACGTTCGTAGTTGTTTTTCTCTCGGCGCGGTGACGTACGATGTTTTTGCGTGCCATAGAGTACCTGAAGGTCGCTGTGCCCTCACTCGCTCGCCGAACGTCGAGCCGGCAGGCAGCAACAAGAGTCGCTCCGTGCGTCGTATTACTTTTGCGTTATCGGTTTCCAAGACTCGATCCCGATGAATGCAGGGATAAAACGCTATTGATTTGCACACCTTTATTAGTAACAAGTAACGTTCCTCGATTAATTATTCAATTTCTATAACTTGTAATGAGAAACGAGTTGCATGTTGAGGCGACGGCTCTTTATCAACGTATACCATATTTCACGAGACTAATTCATCTAAATTACAAATGTAAACCGCGGTATTTTGTCGCGGTTACATCTCGTTTAGGCACCGCGCTTTTAATTATCTATCGATTTCGTGTAATCCATTCCATTTTCGGGAAAAGAGAGAAATTTGTACGACTTCGGCGTTCGCGCTGCAACTCGCTCTGCCGTTCTTCGCAACTCGAACGGGCAGGAAGTAAAGAAAGTCGCTTATTGCACGTCATTACATTATGTAAATTTAATCGAAAATTATCTCGATTAACTGTTGCAATTAATAACAATTATTTCCCGCTGGAAATTTCGCTCACATAAGTTCTTTCGAGGATTAGATTGAATGACAAAGATTGTAAAATATCGTTTCGTTGCGGACTAATAAGTACGTCTTTACCGCAGATTATGCTTTCGGTGCTCGCGTTGCGTTTTATATCGCCAATTCAAGTGTTTTATCCATTATCTCATTCTTCCGAGTCAAAAATGCCAGTTATTAGTTTGAGTAATTTGTATGATAGAAGTCACGCGATATTTGTTAATAATATTTCGTGCGTTTCGCGGCATTTCACATCGCGTACGGGAGTGTCCGAAATTTCGCGCGATCGATAATTTTTGCGAGTGAGTGTTGTGTTAGTGCAACAAGGAAATCTGAGAGGAGGAGGAGGAGGAGGCCCAGGAGGCATCGGGCAACGGCGGAGAAATGGTGAGGTAAGTGTCTTACATTTTTGTTGTTTATTATTTGTGAAAAATAAAACATCTATTCTGTGTTTTTATTTTCTTTATTAAAACGATTCGAACGAGAATTCGAATAAGTGTTAGAGACAAAACCATACGTATAAAATGTTGCTTATATTTAAAAGGAAGACTTTCGGTATTTTATAATACAGTATTTTATAATTACTAAAATAAATTACTATTTTAAAAAGTATAAAATGTAAAGTATATTTAATACAATAATGTCGATTTTACATAATTACTCTATAATAATCATATACATATTTGTATTGTTACAGTTTAACATACAATATATAGTTGACGATGTACAACTCTGCTGTTGCGAATCGTATCAGTGAGTGATAAATTACTTTTTATTTTTAATTGACGTTGCGCATACAATTACTTCTTTGCATGCGAGGGGAAAACCGCTGACCAAAATCTTGTACATCAATGCCCAGTGGGCATTACTTTATCTTAGTATCTTATTTTATCTTGTTTTATCTTTATAATGCCCTAGCAAAGCCTAATGCTCAAACTAATGTCCAAAAAATACCTAGTAATGCTCAGTAATGCCGCAAATTTGTACACCACAGTGCCCTCGGCGGTTTTCCCCTCGTTTGCATGTATAAAAATTCTTAAAAATATACAATGTCCAAGTAGAAATTGCGCGCGCGAAGCGCGCGTTTTGTCATTTCTGGTCTGCTAAAATGAACGTGAAGTTAGTCGAGGGAATTAGATTCTGAATTTCCGCGCCTTGTATTTCTTAAGATTACAATGACGCAGCTACGGACGGGCGGTGGTTGAGGGGTGAGAGCTCGAAATCAAAATTTTTATGACGCCTTTGCGCCGCGTGTCGCCGTCGCGAGAGTCGGCGGAGGCCGGGCGCAGTAAACTGCAATTTGAGTGGTAGTTATGCGCACGAAATTACGTTGCGCGCCAAGGACGTAAAGCGAAGAATGCGGAACGTGACAGTATTTTACGAAAATGCATTCTGAGTGTTTCGCGTGTTATGCGATGTCCCGAGTATAACTGCGAGTACATAATTTAAGTGTAACCTGAGGTGTTATTTCTCGTTATTTACGATTGGCTGCCTATCTATATCCTCCGCGTATTTACGTAAAGAGGATAAGATCCTCCGATCTTTGTGTCACGTTTGTCATTATCGTTATGGACTGCGCTTTTAAAATCATCAAGCGGCTTTCCGCGCATTCATTAAGCTAATTGAATTCATTCCCGGTATAAATATTCTCGCGCATCAAGATCGCGCTATCGCCAAGTTTGTGCGTTTTCAAAAGTGAGTCTTTCTTACGCTTTACTCTTGGACCGTCACGTTTCATTCCTTTGGGCTCGTATTGTCTCTTCTCTTCGATCGGGTCGCGCGGTATTTAAGCGGCAATCATAAAGCCAGTGATCAAACGTCAAATAGCGCACGATTCATATCGCGGAATCGTTTCCGTAAATACGCGAAACAGGAATCAGGAGCGTGCGTATGTAAATCCGTTTAAGCGCTGATCCGTCAAAACGGGACGGGACAGAACGGGGTGGGGAAGAAATGTTTTGTCCCCGACCCTGCAGAGAGATACGAATAATCGTGTTTCGAATTCGGGTTTCGCAGCGGCGGCAGCCGCTCTCTCCCGCTATTACCATTATTATAAGTTGATGTGACGTGACGTAATGGGAGTTAGAGCCGTATGAATGGGCATAGAGCAACAAGTTGCCACTAAAAACTGGGAGTGAGTTCGTGAGTTGAGTTCTGCTCGTTACACCTCTATATGTAGTTCTTCCTTCCCTATACTATACGCCGCTCTCTCCGCTGTATACTCCCCGCTCCGGCCTCCCCGTTATAAACCCTCTGGCTTTTAAAGTATTCTTTTTAAAGCGGAACTGTCCTAACACAGATGTCACCGAGTTGTAATATTCCGCACGAGTGGATGCGACGACAAATCTCTTCGCGGTTTTCTTTTTACTTTATCGAGCAACGCCCGTCCCCCTGCTCGTTTCATCTTCTTTCTCCATGTCCCATTTTTTTCTCAGCTATTGTGCTCGCTCTGACCGTGTGACTTATTGCTGCCTACAGTATAAAACGCAAATTGACAATACGAATATCCTCGCCGATGGAATGAGGTGATTATTCAGTTTCTCGTGTATTTCCGCGATCTTTATTGTATAACCGAAGATACCTTGCCAAGGAGATATAAAATAGATACGACAAATGAGATTTTGATTTTTTTTTAGAAACGCTGTTAGGAAGCCAGTCGAATTTTTTTTAATTACTCTTTTGCCATTGCGCTTTTCGACTTAATCCTGTATTGTACTGTCAAAATGAAAAGAAGTCAAATTTAAATTATTATATTCCAAAATGTTGTGTGAAGGCTCCCAAAAAGAAATTATATAGAAAGGGAAGAGTGCCAATGTGAGCCACAAATGAACGGAAAACGGTTCTCACAGTTTAGAAACAAAATATCTCTTTAATATAAACGTTTCGACCCCGTTTCGGGTCTTCCTCAGTACAACTCGTTTAATTCGACTGATTTGAGAATCATTCCTCTATCGGCGATGGTCTTACTTTATCTCTAAATGGTCCCAGACATAAAGAGGACTGAAGACACAGGTCGACAGAGGGATGAATCCGTTGCAATGGTTTATCTCTAAATGGTCCCAGACATAAAGAGAACTTCAGTCCTCTTATATATATTATATATAGATAAAGTGAGATAAACCTTTGCAACGGATTCATCCCTGAGTGTTCAGTCCTCTTTATGTCTGGGACCATTTAGAGATAAAGTGAGACCATCGCCGATAGAGGAATGATTCTCAAATCAGTCGAATTAAACGAGTTGTACTGAGGAAGACCCGAAACGGGGTCGAAACGTTTATATTAAAGAGATATTTTGTTTCTAAACTGTGAGAACCGTTTTCCGTTCATTTGTGGCTCACATTGGCACTCTTCCCTGTCTTTATAATTAAATTATTCTATTTTATATATGTATTCTCAGGAAATCGACAAAATGAAAGAATAAATTTTTTTCTGTAATTTCGTACATAGTATAACATATATAGTTTCTTTAAATCAGATAAATCAATTACGAGCAATCTCTTCATTTCATTCAATAATTAATTTTATCTACAGCGACTAAATTTATCTGCGCATGGCCGAGAATAGGTCAATGTAAACATAATATAGACGCTACGGAGACAAATCGTCGGAGTGGGCTATTAGTCATACGATTGTATCGCGCTGTACCGTCTTCGCGCCGCCTCCTGTTTTTCTGAAATAAATTCCGATGACGCCACGCGCGGCACAAATTTTAGCAAACAACGATAACGATCGTGCATCCCTGACAGTGACCTTTGTGCACTCAAGTTATTGTCGATAACGGTTTACGGGGGAGATTCCGAGAACTGTTTGGCGACGCGATAAGTGAGGACGCGGTTTCCCAAAATACATTTTAAACGTCGAGATTTGGTGTGAAAATTAGAAATAATTACGATTATTCTCGAGATATCGACGAAAATAAAAGGCAAATAATAAAGTAATTGTAATTAACACAATTTGTGTTGAACATCTTACTTGTACATAATTGCCAGGATATATACGTAATAGTTACGAAGGTTGCGTATAAAAAATCTGATTTATCCTTGCCAGTGCTGTTTCTATCAACATTCGTTGAGAATAAATTAACACATTACGCTAATCTTTTCTACGTCTATTAGTCTTAAACAGTTTCGTAAATGCCTGACTTTTTGCGTCGCCCTTATTGTAGAAATTGGTTAAAAACAATGCTCGGATGTTAACGGAATCGTTTACGTAATATCGCAATCACATTACGCGTTACAAGTGCGCGGTGCAAGTGGGATAAAAGCGATACGGGATATCTTAATAATAATAATTACACGACAACAGTCGTACAAGAGTAACAATATATTATGACGATGTATCGCGACGTACGGTTCTATGATTAATTGAATTAAAGTGCGATAATAGCACGTGTTTATGATAGCACGTGCGCCGAGATAGAAACGGCCGAGAGATATTCGGGGAGAACTACGTAAATTTTCGCGATGTTGTTTTACAACACGCGCGCTTTATCGCGCGATATCTACGCGTTACGCTACATCGGATGGGCGGCAACCCAGGCGATGCACTTATCCATCGTCAAATTATCGCGGTTCATCCGGATGATGGACCGTTCACCCGGCCGACGTAATCTCGCGCAATTTGTCACGAGGGCGAACTTCGTTCGCGCGGAGCCCCGGCTCGAGTGGCCGTCGTCTCGTTCGACGGCGTAAATGCGCACGAAAAACGCACGAATTGCACGGCGATCGAATTCCACGGCGGCTTCTTACAGGGATTCCACCGTCGCCAGTCGCTTCCTCGAGATCGGAAGGGCGGCTGTTTGCATTCCTGCGATCACGGCGATTACATCGTTGTGACGCGTTGTTCGGTTGCAGATGGGAAAGTAAAGAGCCACCGATTGCAACGGAAAATGCATCGCGGCGCGTTGTGACGAGACGCAGTCTCGATTTAGTCAGAGTTGCCGATTTTAATCTTCAACGTAATAATCACTCTTTCGGAATAATACGCATCTCCTTGGAGTTTTCATGTATACACAAATGTTCATAAAAATTTAAGTGCTATTGCAACAGCATATTCTTGACACCAAATTAAGCAAAAAATCCTGTATCATTTTTCCTCACGATAAACAGTTATCGAGATGTCGTATGATACGTCTTACAAATTAACGGAACAAAATGAGCACTATAAAGATAAAATAAGATAAAACGAGATAAGATAAGAAATAAGATAAAGTCCCATTGGGCATTAGTGGGCATTGTTGTACAAGATTTTGGTCAGTGGTTTGCCCCCCCGGGCATTCCTTTCTTCCTGACTATTAGGCCCTGACCATACATAAGGCATGTCTGACTGCAATTCTACTCGAGTCAACAGGCTGAGTAATCTCACCGTAGTCAGTGTGGAGTGACCCTTAAGGTGCATCCTGGAAATGACACCTAAGTATCACCATCATGATCCAAAGGAAACCAGAACTTCAACACACACTTTAGGGACCATTTCAGACCATTTCACACCGATTGTGTTGATTACAATTAGCAGTGCAAATTGTCAAAACTTGCAGCTCTTTTTTCCGGCTAAATAATGTGTCAACCCGAGTAGAAATTGTCAGGCAGTTTCTTTTTTTCTTGTCGGCAAGAAGACTAGTGACCAGGAGACTCAATTCCTGCTTAAATCAGTGGTGGGGATACGCTGAAACGTGATCGCATTTCATGGGCGCTCGTACTATGGTCGAACGGCCAATTCATGTACTACACGTGTGTTCTCAAAGTTCGTTTACGTTGTTTGTTGCGAACCGTTGTGTCAAAGAAGTGAAATCATAGATGTGTTGTATTATGAATTGTGGGAGTAAATGTTCCAATTTGGGTCCGAATAAAAGTATGTTGCACGACGCTTCGAAGCCCAACACGCGTAGTTCATTTAAGTTCTAAATATTAGGCCAAAATAAATTGGCCGTTTGACCATAGTGCGAACAGCACCCATGAAATGCGACCATATTTCGACCTACACCCACCACTGGAGTTGAGTCTCCTGGTCTCTCTAGTCTTCTTGCTTGTCGGGTTTGCCCGAAGTGAAGTCGGGACATCATCGGATTAGCGAGATAGAGCCCTTCGATTTAAATCGAAAAATTGGTAGGAACAAAATGCATTTGTTTTTCCCGTTAAGTCAGAATCCGTCATAAAAAATAAGGTGTTTCGTTTAAAAAATGTAACGAGACCTTCAAGTGACCTTGAAATTTGACCATAAGATCAACATCAAAGTGATCGTTTGATAACCCTCTTTGACTCCTACAATTTATATCTACAAAATTATTTGCGATTTTGCTTCCTTTTCGAGAAATCGTAGTGCAAAGATTAAAATCGTCTATCCTGTATGTATATGGTACACATAGGAATGAATGTTTTTATTCATCATCAGACATTCAAGAAGAAAGTCCTTTAAGGAATGTAGCGCAAAAATTGAAATTAAAATAATAATGGGTATAATTCGAATGTGTATTGTGCATACTGTGATCTTGAAGGGCCGTGACTTACAAATAAGTTCAGGCGGTTAAGGGTCTTGCTAGTGAGACAGGGCCTAAAGTAGGGTGATTTTTGCGAATTTTTATAAGCAAAACGACTAAACCAATTGATTTACAACTTTTCCTGTATGTTGTACTATATTTCCAGAGTGCTTAAAATATTTATCTTTATATTTGTTATTAGAGGTCCGTAGCAGCCACCCTGCCGGGAGTGTCTACAACACTCTAGAGGGGCGGCCTTAGTCCCCCCCCCCAAAAAAGTTAATTTTCGATTATTTTTTTCAGGAATATAATAAACGTAAATGAAACTCTATTTATTCTCAATACATTAAAGTGTAAAAAACCTTTATAAATTTTTCCTCAATAAAATGACGGCGTCCGAGACATAGATCCAAAGTGCGGAAGTCGCCCCATGGGCGGAGACGAAACTTCCTCATCGTTTGAGACAGAACAAAAAAACCAAAGATTTTTGAAAAATATATAACATTTTCTTTCGAACTACGTGCGGATTTTGCGATATGTTGAAAATTTTACTTTTTATAAACACTTTTGTGCGAAATTTTGTAGCGAAAAGGGGAAACTTTCTTTTCCAACGCGCACCATTTTTACAACGGTATTTCGCAAAATCCATACGTAGTTCTATAGCAAATCTTATATATTGTTAAAAAATCTTTGGTTTGTTGTTCTAGCTCAAAGGGTGAGGGAGTTTCGTTTCCGCCCGTGGGGCGACTTCCGCAAGGGCACTTGTACCCTTTGGGCCCATGGGTCGGGTGTCACCATTTTGAGATAAAATTTATAAAAAAAATTGTTTACACTTCAATGTATAGAGAATACACGGTCAGTCCCATTTCCGATAAGACTGGTTTAAAGTAAAGAAGAAGACGCTTTGCAGTGCATTTCTTTCATCATATTTATTCAAAATAACCTCCCTCTGAGTCAATACATCATTGTAAGCGATCATAAAACTTGTCGAAGCATGTCTGGTACTCGGCAGCCGGAATAGTCTTGAGGATGTCGGTCGAAGCCTTCTGAATGGTACGAATCGTACTGCAGGTGTTCCTCTTCATCGCTTTGAGTTTAGGAAATAGCCTCTGTATTCTTGTCACCGAAAATTGGCTTTTTTAGAGAAGAGCTTTACAGTGTTGTGACGATTTCCGATTCATTTATAATCGATACTTGCCAGCATTACCTACAGGTGTCAAAATGTTAAAAGCTCGGTCAAGAGTCTTTCTGTGCTTACAAGTGTCTAAGGTGTCAAGTCTCTTCTCCGTTAGATAACGACTGAACGACAAGCGGAGTAATTTCTTTATTTCTTCACAATAAGTAACAGGCTTCGTACAATTCCATATCCAGAAGTAATGTCATCATTAATATATACAATGGGGAAATTGAGTTCGGATCTTTTACTTGTCAACAATGGAGGGCTATGGGATATGGAAGGCGGTGCTCAAAATTGAGTAATGTGATCCCAGTGGGCATCACTGTATCTTATTTATCTTGTTTGATCTTATTTTATCTTATTGTATCCTATTTTATTTTTATAATGCCCCAGCAAGACCTAATGCCCAAAAAATGCCTAGTGATGCCCGGTAATGCCCTCAGCGGTTTTCCCCTCGGATTTCCCACAAACAATATTGCGCACATAAGTATATACCTAATACAAAAGTACGTTTGCGCACATGGTCTTATTACGCACAAACACATTCCTCACGGAACATTATTGCACACGTACAGATTGCACACCTGACTTTATTGCACACAAACACGTTGAACACATGGCCATATTGCACACATAAAATAAAACAAATTTACGCTTTGCCCACACGTACGATTTGGTCGCACACGTACTTTGGTACGTGTTGGCAATACTGTTTGTGGGCAATCGGTTTGTAGACAATAAGGAATGTCGGCAAAATGTTGTGGGCAGGCGGGGCTGTTGGCAATCGGGAGTGTAGGCAAATGAAACTCCCTCAACGTGTAAACATCATATAGTGCGCGTGCACCAAATTCAAATTCCGGTTATTTTTAGGAGGGTACCTGTTGTATATTTCCTCTTATAGAATATTTCAAGGCCAATCTTGCGCAACACCTTGGAGACAAACTTTAATAAGTTCAATAACAGATAGAACACAGAACTAATTTAAAAAAAATTCATTAAAAAATGTCAGCTCACTAAAATATTGATAGTAAGACATAAGCCAACAGTAAAAAATCTTAATAAGTTCGTTATAAATTTAACAAGATAGAGAGCACGGAATTGGCGGGAAAGAAATTTCGTTAGAAACTTTATGCCAATTTCGATACTTGGAGCTTGAATTCATAATGCCCGAGAGCCGGTCTTACATTACACTTTCGAAGCAAGCGGTTCGTATAATGAAACAATATCGAAAGCCCAATGCGAGCTCCCGGCCGACATTACCGCTTCAGACTTGACATTGACCTCTTCCCTAGGAAACTGTTCAACTCCTGATAGCCGAGACACGGCGTTGCGAAAGTTAAAGAACAGAGGCTACGGCAAGAGAGAGACAGAGAGAGAGAGAGAGAGAGAGGGAGCGAGAGGGAGAGCGTCGCGTAGAGTTGTAATTGCCGCTACGGGCTATCGCCGGCGCCGTCATGCGAATTCGCACAATGTAGCAACACGCAATCGTCGGCGATTTTTACTTCTTTTTTTTCCTCCCATCGCGAGTGTATCGTGAGCGGCGGTGCACGCGGAACGCGGAACGGCCAATCGCGCGTCGGCGGCGACGAAGAGGAGAACGATGATAGCCGTGAGGCAGAGCGCGTAGGATAGAAAGAGAAGCGTGGCAGGTGGGAGAGAGACGGTGTGACAGGGAAGCAAGACGGAGCCGGGAGATCGAACGAATAAGCGAGAGAAAGAGAGGGTGCGAGGAGACGTACAGGCATAACCGAGGCGATAAAACGCCCACATGTATACCACCTTGGTAACTGTCGCCGGGGCAATTGAATTAATGCCAGCCTACAAATTGAAGCCGGTGTGGGATCTCCGTACCGAGAGGCTCCGTTGCTTCGATAATTGCTGGAAAGTGGCGCGCGCGCGCTGCGGAAACGATTGCTGCCGGCGCGGCGCGGCGTGGCGCGACTCCGCTCCGCTCCGCTCGGCTCGGCTCGCCGCGGCGTCATCGGTGACGGTTTCGAGGTAATATCACGCGTAAAATATTCGGACACGCGGTCACGTCGCGAGGCGTTAATTCGCGCGATCGTCTGCGCTTACTCATCGCCGCGTTGCGATGTTGCGACTTCGTCGTTAAGGATATATCTGAATCAGAAGACGAGAGGACAAGAAAAAAAAAGAGGAGAATTCTCGTCGTTTAAAGATGAAATTGAGTGCAGAATACGTGCACTCCTCATCGGTGATCAAATATCGAGCAATTATGTTATAATTACATATTGACGAGATGTACAATGTTGTGAAATAATTTTATAACTAGCTTGTAGAGAGTAAATTGAAATCCATCTATAACTGAAATTCCCCGTTAATGGCGAGATCCTCACGTCCGACGAAACAAATTCTGCTTACAGTTTACGACCCGTTCCGAAAGTGAAATAATAATTCGGCATAATAAAATATCGAGACTGAAAACGAGTGCAGTTCGCGTCTCGAAAATATGCGCGTTAAAAAATCACGGAGGAAATAGAACAGATTAGGATTCCCTTTACAATATCGCGTAGCTGATCATTTGAATTCGGCCGTTTCTATTCTCCTGCAAACAATAGCGTCGTCGCGACAGTGCCTTTTTTGTTCAGCGGTGTCGCGACGCCGCGCGCCGGTCCCCCGGTGACGCCGCGACGGTCGGGCGGACCCTATACGACATTCTATACGTATCCGCCGTCCGCTTCGGGCGTTTCCACGAGAGCGGGCGACACGAGCGTAGGAAAGCCCCGGGCTCGGTCGGCGCCGATCGGCGAAAGGCGTTGCCCCGATCATCCGTCCGTCGCGTTTCCCATGGCCGCGTAAATCGCCGCGCGCCTGGAAACGTTCGCGACGGTGCGACGACCGGGAGGAAGGACGACGCCGAAGCGCGGACGAACAAGGGGAGAGACCCAGCTGGAAACCCGGCGCGGACGAGCGAACGGACGTGCTCCCGAACGCCCCTCGGCTTAGGGTGGCTGAAACGAAATCGGCCCTAATGAAACTTTCTCCGTCTCGCTCGCTCGACCTTTTTTTCCACCCCGCCTAGTCGATAGTTAGGTCCGCCGACTCGCTTCGCGCGAAACGTATTATGGTATACCCTTTCTTTGTTTCTTTTTTTTCCCCCTCCAAGATCTAACGTGGCCGCGCGGAACACGGCGTACGACGAGAATTCTCGCGATTCGTCGGTAAAACTTCAAGTGGGACAACTCTTTTTTTTTTTTCGTTAATTAAACAGTCTCGAGCTCGTTTACGGAACCAAAAATTCGGGAACGATCGCTATCTCGTCTCGACTAACTGCCACGGCTCCGCGATTTTATTTTCATTTCGGTAATTAAATGTTCGGCCCGGAAAATTCAGGGGAAGGAAATTCGATACCGATCTCGCGCTTGTTTTCCGGGGGGGAGGGGGGTGGTAAGTAAAGAGAACAACCGATCTCGCGATAACGCCGCGCTTCTCGGCGTGTTAAATCTAGCCTTTAATCTGGCAATCTCTCGCTCTCTCTCTCTCGCGCGCGCGACCCGGTAATCTCTTGACGATCGGGCGTTCGCTCGCCGCAGAGGCGTGCGAAACGCTTAAAATCCTCGATGTGTAACGCCTGTTTTTGCGCCACGGTGCGCGCCTTCCTGATTCGCGAAGCGACTACGAAACCAAGCGCGACCACGGCGCGTTTGTATAAACGAAGGAGAAGACGAAGCGAGCGAGCGAGGCGCCTCTTCGAAGGCCTTCTCGGTAGTACAGTCAGTCACGACCGAGTCTTCCGCTCGGTTGGCTCGGTTCTAATTGGTCGCCAACACCCCAGAACCGCGGATCCCCCTTTAATCATGACCGCGATCCGCTATCGATTGAGGTGCCGATCACGCGCCGGTGAGATACAAAAATCTCAATGAGGGAAATTCCACGGCCGACGGGACAACCTTTCTCCGCCGACGCCGTCGATACGTTGCTCGTCGCAGCGTTTCGCCTCCCCCTCCCCTCTCCCCCCTGCTCCGCGTCACGTGGCTCTCGTTTATTTTTAACGCTGCCTGGGATAAATTCAAGTAGGGGGATTTCATTTTAACGGCTAATCACCCAGATACTTAATCTTTACGGAAGAGATTAAAATTAAACGGTTGCTTAAATGACGAAGAGCCGATTTCGCGGTGTGAGAATTTTCCAGCGGATACGCGGGGACTCCGATATTGCGCAGTTGCGCCACGTCCCTTTATCGCACGACGTCCCAAGATGCGGCAGATGCGGCGCTGCCGCGCCGGGTTACCGGATTTTCCGCGCCGCGACGTTATCACGGCGTACGAGCGAGCGAGTCATCGCTTTGATGACACGCGCCTTATCGGGGCCGATAATTTGTATGCTACGCTTATACGCCGCTACTTCCAAGTTGCACTACGACGACCAAGTTACGCAGAGCGCGCACGCGACGGCGTTAGACGTGTAGAATGTAATTTAGCCGGTAACCCGTGGCAATGTGCGTGAGCAGGATATGCGCGTGCAGCAGCTAAACGAGATTGCACCACCTGTCGCGCGTCCGAGTTGGCTAGCTATGTCGAAAAACCGCGATATGTCCTTCCTCATATTTCTGTATCTCTCTCGTTAATCGGTGATTACCAATCGGTCTCGATCATCTGTATTAAACGTACGTCTCAACAGCGAGTCTGATGCCCGTTCTAGGGATGATCCACTAGCTAAAAGGATGTCCCACCGATTACATGATTTCACTTGACTTCGTCCGATTACAAATAATCATCTAAATGCAAATCATTTTCTCTTATATGCACGTTTAAAAATACGCGACGTTGTTAAACCTCAAAGAGCTGTTAGATTTCCTCAAAGTATAATTTTTTATTTCACTAAGAGGTATTCGCTCGTAGAGGTAATTTCAGTTAAGATTCTGGTATTCGGTTGTTTCCTTGCTTCCCACTTTTCCCACTAGTCTAACCGTGGTCTTGACGAAAAGTAATTTTGTATTGGTATGTACTGTTTATTGTTTCAAATTTGCTCGCAAAGGTGTACCAACGTTTCAACGGATTACGTGTACACGTGAATTTTAAAACACGCATCTAAAAAGAATACGCGCTTACAGGTGTGAACTATGATATATGTATATTTGGATATTCACTAAGAGAAGTAGATTTTTTTTTAAAATGAAAACAGGCTGAGAAAATGTTCAAGTTTAATATTTACCAGAACAACACAAGCGCGCGCTTCGCGCGCGCCATTGTTCTTCCACATTATATTATTCCACATTATATTACATAAACTGTCAAAATAACCCTCTTAAATACAAACTGTCGAAACCGCAAGTCGAAGTGAACGACTCGCAATGAGATCGAAACATAAACTGTCAAAATAACCCTCTTAAATACAAACTGTCAAAACCGCGAGTCGAAGAGAACGACTCGCAACAAGATCGACACTCGATCGAGTTTCGAGAGAGCCAATCGGCATCGCGGAAAAGCGACAACAATGAACTCGCAATGCCTTTTTTAGATAGGGATTGTTTAACAAATGAAGACGTTTATGGAGATGGATGCCATTTCCACATAAAAAGACGGTTATAAATCATAGACGACGCGTCACGGTGTCGGAAGGACGTTTTAGCCGATACTAGGGTAACGTCACAAATCGTCAACCGCTGTTAATCCAATATGGCCAGTCTTATACTGACCTAACCAGGTATACGGCGCTTAATGATGTATATACCATGATATATCATCCGTGAAATTCTTCTGCGGGAAAAAGGTCTTTCGGGCAAAGATGTTTCGGCCAAACAAATTTGCGATGGATAGAGTCCGACCGAAA
>NW_011967240.1:3462908-3475929 GCF_000949405.1 Vollenhovia emeryi | reverse complement strand
AATAGGGGTCGCGAGAGTGGCTTCATGGCGGCGGCGGCGGCGGCGGCGGCGACGGTGGTGGATCGCGGTATGAAGAACGAAGAAGTTAATGGCATCGCGGCCGCGTTCGCGCGTGATCGCTTTCGAGATTCTCGGTTCATAGGAGTCACCTCTTCCGTCTCCGTAAATTCCACTTCTCCCATACAAGATTCGCTTTAAACAATTGATGCAGTCGCTACACGAAAAAAGAGTGATGTATCAACAAGATCAGTGTAATTGAAATGAAAACGTTGAAACAACATCGGTATTAATAAATGAAAAACGTCAGATTGTTGTCTTAATAATCCGGATGTTTAGTTCAATGCTTAAACTTAAAATCCACAGCAAATACAATTGAGATGAATTGTATGTTTGTGGCAGCGTGACATTAACGTTTAATTCAAGCAACTTCATTTTGTTTAATTCCATAGCATTTTTTTCCGCGTTCTCGCGATATTTGCTATCTGATCTCGATCGTTTAGTTGGTCGTATTTGTTTAAATATATTGAAGTTAGTATGCAAAGGTTCACAACTTAATAAAATTCGGTCAGTGTTTAAACCACAAGTAATGTAATATGTAAAATCGATGACATTATTTCGGGAGAAAAGAACAAAAATTCACTTTAAACAATACAATTGATGCAATCGCTACTCTCGCGATTTTCGTTATCTAATCTCGATCATTCAGTTGGTCGCATTTATTTAAACATATTGAAATTAAATATAAAGAAATAATCAAAGTAGATGATCGAAATGGTTTCTTCACGCATTATCGTTATTGGTCTAGTTGTTCTAGACTTTACCCGAAAGACTTGGATATTTTATCTTAATTTTTGGCATTGTCAGGATCGATTGGCACGATAATCAGTTTTAAACTCGAACAGTTTTATATTTTATCAGATCTTAATCGACAAGGAAGCTGGTATATTTTATTTCATTCTATTGTTAAAGTTAGGATAAGTATAACAAATTATTTTTAGTTTCTTAAATAATATTTCCAAATATCACAAAAATGTATATTTTATTGGTTACAGCCATACTTCGTCTATGCATTCTTGCACCGTGCGAAATCGTTTCCAAATAGATTCAACCGGAAAAACCGCAGGAAGGACTAAGAATAATCCAAATTCTATTATTTTTAACCATACACTAATCATTCCTCTTATTTCTCATAATCCTTTTCAACCAATTCTATTCTCTACACAACTAAACCATGACTCCGTAACAAAAAAAGTGTGGCGGTCTTTATGCAGAAGATTTCTTAAATCCTGAAATCTCTCAGATAAACACAAGAGTGAATTGTTGAACTTGAAACGCGATTGATTAATAAGAGACTGACCTTTCTATTTATGCTGACAAAAGAAATCGCTAACAAAGAGTCCGGCGTGGTAATATTTCCATTTGTGGTAATCTGACTCTGAATAAGCTGACATGTATTTGTTTAGGATTATCCGATATTCTTCCCTTTATCGGTACCTAAATAAGGTTAAAAGTGTAAAACGATTAGAACGACTCGATATTAGTATTCACTAAAGAATAACAAAAGCAGACTAGATATCGGATTTGTTCATCGAGCAATCGCTTCTTTCACCGTATCGCGCACGACACGCGTCATTATCGGGCGAAGCGTAACTACTAAACGACATACTACTTATACGCTATAAAGAGCCTAATTTGAGCCGCTCGTAGCGAGGATAGTTTTAACGGCGTTCGGAGAGAATCACGCCGGATGCAGCTTCTATATATCGTCGCCGAGATGTGTTCCAACTACGTGCTTGTAGTGCGATAGCGAACAAGACGGGCGACGTCGATCGAGCACTTGCTCGTTAAAGCCGCGCCTTTCCTCGCAGTCCAATTTCGCACGTGGCTTTCGATCTTTTCGGTGTCTCGTATTTATTACGAATCACTCGACGAGCCGCGACGATCCTCCGTCGAGATCGATCCACGCTCAAATTCTTCTTCTTCTTACACGTGTATTAGGCTCAAAGCCAGTTTTATCCAGTTCGTCCCGGTACTTGGAGCATTTGGTTTTACTTCATTTTCGGTAGGCTGCTACCTTGCCGAAGAAAACCTGCCATCTGAAATTGCTGCACCCCTGAAGGGGGTGGCAAGACACCCTCGGTGGTTGCCACTTCCCTTCGGGAGATTCCGAAAAAAAAATTGAACTCTGATCTTTTCGTTCATTTGTTTAGCGCACATTTCTCTGCGCCACGCTGCTCAAATTGAATCGCGGTAATTTTCATTAGGGAAAATGGCCGGACTTCGAAATAACATTCTTTCGTATATCCGATATTCGTTGCAATGCCTAATAATTTCTCGATACTTGCTGAAAAAGTCAAGAGGAAACGGGCGTTCGTGAGGGCACGGGACTCATCCTTATTTCTCGACGCGAGAGTCGCGACTTCGAAACCCGTTTCAGCGAAGCTTTCGCGATCGTTACTTCTTCTTCGTTCCGGCGCTCGCGCGCGATCGCGGGGCACAGCACGAAAGAATCGAACGCCGCGTTCGCGCTCGTCGACCAACCGACGGCTTGGCGCGGTATTGCGCGCTGCAGCACGACGCGGCAGAGGAAACGGCTGAAGAAAGATAGAGATGCCCACAGGGCGCTTCCTCGCTGGACGCCGCGATTCTCTCCTCGTGACCGGAAGCGACGCGGGTCTCGGGCCAGGAACTCGGCGATCTCGGCGATTTTCTCTCTCGCTCGGTCTCTCTCTCTCTTTCTCTCTCTCTCCCTCCCCCTTTAACGGTATATATCGCGGCGATCGATCGCGGAGATCGATCCTGCGGTATACGTTCCTCCGTCGTGTTCCACAATCGCCGGTTCCTGCACACACACATACACACACACACACACACACACACACACACACACACACATGCCCACACACACATCGCTTTTCAGCGTGCGTGTGTGCCGGTACCGAAACACGTCCGCGATGAGCAAAAGGGAAAGAGACGGAAGCGGAGACGGTGAAACGGAGCGAGAGGGAGAGAGCGAGGAAGAGAGAGAGACGGAGAGAACCGCCGCGTTCGCGATGGCGCTTTGCACGCACACACCGATAGGGATTTACGAGCGGTTTCGGGCAATCGCGAATAGAGATTAGGCCGGTAATTAACTATGGATCTGGTCTGCAGGCGAGTTCGCGAGGCGAGTAGGTAGAGAGACCGTGGAGTCGGGTCGGCCCTATATACATAAGTGACCCCGGTTCGCGGGAGCCGCGCTGATGAGGGAGAGCGAACGAGGGAGAGAGAGGGAGGAACCGTGCCGAGGGAGAAGAGGAGCGGTACGCGGAGAACGGGGACGAGAGTATCGGGGAACGGCGGCAAGAGAGACAGACAGAGAGCGAGCGAGAGAGAGAGAGAGAGAGACGGAACGGCCGCGGTCCTACCGCCCTTTACATGGGACCAACGCTATGTACGCGGCGACCGACCGACCGTCGTGTGATCCGTCCGTATATAACCGCGCGGCAGCGCTCCGCGCCCCCGACACCGCGTACATAGCATACCACGCCACGGCTGCCTGCCGGTACATACACCTACGGTTATATACCTCTCGCGAAGCGGGTTGGAAGCGAACGGGACGGGGGGATATACGTTAGGTATACCGCGCCACGTCGTCCGAGCCGCGCGTATGTGCGCGTTCGCGGACGTGAAAACGTACACTCGCGCGCGTGAGAAGTATATAGACATTTCGCGGTATATATGTACCACGGATGCCCGCGCGCGCGAGTGTGCACGCGTACATATGTGCCTAGCTGTATGTGTTGCACGTATATACGCGGTATATGTATGTACGCGTTGGGATCTACATATGTGCTCGGGAGCGCCCCAAAAGGCAGACGTGCCTGGCATCGACGAGGCCAGAGGCGCACCACCGCTCTCGCCGGCTCGATCTCCGTATCTCGGTAGATCGACGCCTAATGCCGCGGACACCGGTGGAGATGAGAAGAGAAACGGAGGCGCGCCGAGGGGGGAAAGCGGCGAAGGGGAGACGAGCCGCGGCGGCGGCGGCGGCGGCGGCAGCGGCAGCGGCAGCGGCGGCGACGGCGGCGGCGGTGAAGCGAGGCGAAACGAGAGAGACGCGGGGGCGGCGGCAATGGTGGCGGCGGTGACGGCAGGGGACGTGGGGAAGGCAGGAGGGCTTATATGGGGCCAGCCGCGGGAATATCCTTCGCCGTTCTGCGAATTAATCGCGCGACCCTCCGCCTCGACCCCCGGGTGGGTCCCCCCTCGCCCGCCCCGGCCCGCCCGCTTCTCGTCTGCCCCGCTCGACCTTTCCATCAACCTTCTCCTATCCTCTTTGTGCCGCGCCTCGAATACCGACGTTCGCGATTCGTCCTTGCTACGTCGGCGTCGGCGTCGGCGTCGGCATCGTCGTCTCCGTCGTCTCCGTCGTCAACTTGGTCTTCTTCGTCTTCGCTACCGCCGCTGTCGTCGTCATCATAGCCGTCGACGTCACGCAAACTCTTCATCTTCGTCGGACTCACGTACTCGTCTTTCGTGAGAAATGCGCGAGATACCGCGAGCTCTCCTCCACGGAGCTGATATCAATTTATCTCGCGAGCGGCCTTCTACTTTTTTCTTTTCTTTTTCGCCACGCGAGTTCGCGTGAAAAATATACAGGGAGGAAACGAACGCGAGGGAACGACGCACGCACGCAAAAACGCACGCACGCACGCACGCACGCACATACATACGCATGCACGCACGTACGCATGTACGCGCGCGCACGTGTAGCGGCGTGACCGTTTTAATTTTCTGCCGTCCGGCGTTTTGCTACGCGTATTCGCGCCGTTACCGCCGCAACTTTACTACTTAGAAGTTTCAGAATGCGAGTGAGAGAAAGAGAGACGGAGAGACAGAGGGAGAGGGAGGGACTCATCCACTAAGAAATGGGTTCTCGGTGTATATGTTGTTTCGAGTGTAGTAGAAACTCACCGTACCGCCCGTTCATTCATGAGCTTTCAACTGCGACTCGTTGAAATCGTGGAAACTTCTTCGGAACTTTCATGGCCGGATTATCTGCACGATTGATTCTCTTTACACGAAGTCGTTGTATATGATTGTATGATAGCTAGGGGATATATCGAATAGGGTTCTTAAGTACACTTACCCTACCCATTGTTATTATCGATAATCAGATAACGAGACACTGAGTATTTCAGTCATCTTTAGTAACGAAAGCGACGAAAGGGAAAAAATGCTGAATGAAATTAACACGTGCTCGTAGTTCTCGATTTACGAATCGAAGCCTTATGGCCACGCTTTAATTATGTTTAACCGGATTTGTAGTGAAATCTAGACCCCTGTGAAGTTAGCCCCCCATTTAAAAAAATTCATTTTAACGTCTTTAATGGGCAGAACTATTTCTTAAACCCATCAAGAACTCTGGAACTATTGTAAATCTATAGGGAACACGTAAAAAAAAAGTTAAATTTTTAAATAATGGGGGGCTAACTTCACAGGGGTAACAATTCCGACCCGAACAGTTCGGTGGTCGAATTGGTCGAGACGCCCGCCTAGCGAGAGGGAGGTCCAGGTTCAAACCCTGGCCGAGGTGATATTTTTTCGCAATAAACTTAGAATAGAATATTTAGACACCACCACTCAGTCCACGGCTCAGAGTCCTTTAAATTCTTTCAAAGTTATGTATTTCAAACAATCTTATCCGCAAAAGCTAGCCAGAAGAACCCCGAAACGATATCGGTCGCGTCAGGGGCTCTCGAGAGGCCCGAAATTTCTTACGTATGTATGCGCGTCGGCTTTCCCGCCTGGCAACAATTTAATCAGCGCGCCAATTTCATCAACCCTTCCGCGATACTGCGGAGCGGTACCTCAGGAACGCGGTACACGCGCGGCCGAGGGAGGCCGGGGGGAGAGACGGCGCGTATGGCGAAGGACTAAAACCGGGGGTTTCGCCGCAACAATTTCGTTAATGCCCGGTTCGTCCCGACGCGGCCGCTGATTCTTCAGCCTGAAACGCCTCTCGCGCGCGCGTGCGCGCCCGCGACCTTTCTCGGAAAATGCCAACGGAAAACTTTTCAAACGTCATGTTTATCGTCCCGTCCCATCGCAAATATATGGGCGCGTTTGCCTGTGTGTATCTTGCGTGCGCGCGTGAATGTGTGGGTACTCTCTTCGTTCCGCCCCAATACCGACCCGATACCTGTATCTACGCGGCAGCTTTCCTCCTGGCTGGTAGGAACTTCCTAGAGACGACGATCCTAGAGACGCCCATTATCATCGTCTCCGTGCCCATTATGATCGACGCCTGCGACGAATCCGGATTTTCGGCGCTAGCTCGCCGATATCGATAAGCTTTTATGCTTCGGGGAAGCTGGAGGGATCGTAAAGGAGGAAGTCAAAGCAGAAAATTCCTTCTGTCGTTCCTCGTCGTTGTACGTCGTAACGTCGTATTATAATTTCAATACAATCGTTACTATTATAAATCTCAACTGTGATTTGAAAACACTCTCTCTCTCTCTCTCCTCTGTCTGTCTGTCTCTGTCTTTGTCTCTCTCTGTCTTTGCTTGTTTGTCTACCTGTCTGTCTCTGTCTTTGCCTGTGTTTGTCTACCTGTCTGTCTGCCTGTCTAACTGCCATATGACATATGACATATAATAACTGTCTCGTTCTGTTCGTTTTTACGTGTTAAAACGACACCAATCTGCGAAAACGGCACATTTAATGTGCAACAACCTAATAGATGCGACATTATACGACTAATGTGTCATATCTATTATCTACAATCGTTTAATCTGCAAATGATCCACGTTTATCGAAGAACAATAGATAGATCGTTACTCAGCGATTAATGACCTTTAAGAGCTAGAGTGCGCGGACGTGCTACATTGCTCTCGACATATTTACATTCAATATCGAATAAGGAGCTGCCTGCCTCCGTTGCCTTTCTTTCCGCAACGGCACGGCGGTTCGATTAAGCTCTCGTGTGTGCCCTCATAAACGTAAGTAGCGCGAAGCTTGCTAATTAGCATGTGATTAATGACGCGGTTGTAGGGATAAATCGTAGCCTAATACGAAGACTCTCTCTTTCTCCTTGTCTTTTCTCACTTTCTTTGATCTCACCAAATCTTCGACAATCCGACAATACCCATGAGAAGCGATGAAGCGGTGAACTGATGTCGAAAAGGCTACATGATCGCTCGGAAAATACGAGGAAACGCATCAAGCAGGACAGGACTAATAACGTTCGGGAAGTTCAACTCGTGAATTCCGAGCCGTTGGAGCGCGACAGGTCACTACTATATCGAGAGATCGTTACCAGCTTTAATGATCTCTCAAGTTACCTGATCCGTGGACTGTGTTTTTCTTTTCTACCGCGTCACCCTTTGTCAATTCCTTTTTCGAATACGATGAAAAAGCGCGTATCTTCGTTTTTAATCCTTCAGTTGTCACGCAGGGATCTTCCAAATAAATATTATTTCTAAAGTAAGGTCTTCATATTTGGTAG
Source organism: Vollenhovia emeryi (assembly GCF_000949405.1). NCBI lineage: Eukaryota > Metazoa > Arthropoda > Insecta > Hymenoptera > Formicidae > Vollenhovia > Vollenhovia emeryi. The sequence continues at coordinate 3,468,440 of NW_011967240.1, read as the reverse complement.
ACCCGAAAATCTAATTACACAAAGAAATACTTTAGTTCCCGATGTGAAAGATGAAAAATGATTTTTTCATAAATATATCCCTCAAGACTGCGTCGAGTCAAAGTAGCTACATCTGTTCGTTTCATTTTTTAAAAGTTCTAAGGTAGAGAAAAATATCTCTTTTAAAAACTAACAAAACTAACAGATAACTTTCCTCCTAAATAACAAAAATAGTCTTAAGGACATTCTTTAACCAACGGCACGCGATACAATGTATCCTAATGGATTTGCGAGTGTTAATAAGTTAATGCAGTTTTAGATCAGTGGATTAAGGCTTAAATCCCGATTAGCTCTCGTAAGAAATCCAGTAGATAAAATATGAGTAGTATCGCGTGCTGTTGGTTTTTGTTGAACAATTTGCAGATTTTTAAAATCAACGCAGTTCAGTGAATATTATTTGGCAAATTGTATTCAATTCTAACTATTGTGAGAAAATTATTTCAAGTTTGTTTAACATTTTGCAAATCTGAGTCGGTGCTATATGCATTTAAATTATTACACGCTCTTGCATATCTCTATTAAACATCTAGACGGAATTTTAATAATTAGTAATTCAGTAGTTAAATGTCACGGAAAGAATAACTAAAAATTGAAACTGCTAACAAATCGTGTTTCTGGTATTAAATTTTACAATGCCCTTTTCAATGCAGTCACACCTGTTGTTACAAAAATATTCTCTTTAAGAAAGTCGCGATGCGAAAAACGAAGATCGGTGAAATGTGTATAATCTGCCAACTGATAGTTACATTGCTTTTTTTTTAAATTTATTATTGATCGTTTCAACAATACTCACATGACAGTTTTTCGGTTGGTAGTGACATCGCTAGAGTTGACAAGGCTTTTTCATTTCCTAAAGTTTAAGTAACAGTTGTGCTCCGTCATTTCTACTGCTACAATTTTTTGAAATTCTTAAAAGTCACGCTAGTAGATTCCTGAAATCTGACACACGCACATGTGTGCCTGCGTGCGTGTTATTGCACAAATGCTGTCTTATCTTATTTTTATATTTTCAAGAATAGATTGCAGTGATCTGTACTTTTTTCTTCTGCTGACTTTTTTAAATTAATGCAAAAAGGAATCGATATACGTAATAGGGTTACTTTGACGTATAACGCGCTACTGTTACGTAAAGGCGCACATGGGAGGTAAACAATCTATAATAAGACACGTTTAACATTAAAAAACATGAATGGGATAGCACCTTCTCCAAATAGCGAAAAGTGAACAGCCTAGACGCCCGAGTAAAGAGTAATGTGAATAGAAATATTTTTGTGCAGAGCGTCATATCGTTTGTTTAAACATGACCGAATGTACCGTTACGTTTCTAAGGCCTGTTCTACAATACGTCGTATGCCGCAACTTTTTTTTGAAAAGACGTTTCCTCGGCTACGTTCCGATATCCGACAGCGGTATGCGACGTATTGCAGAACAGTCCCAAAGAACATCCTATGGAATGTAACACAATGTTTGCCGTGATTCCATCTCATCTTAAAGATTTCGGAATAAATAACGCTTATTAAAGTTAATCCGAGTAGAATCCGCATGGAGCGATGGCTCCAATTATAATTACTTTCACGCAGCGCGCATTCACGAACGTCAATACGCTTTATCGTATGACATCAGCGTTACTTCCTGCTGCTTATATTTAGACAGAATAAAAAAGAGTAACTAGACTACGGATATCTCGTCGCGGTGACGCAAGAATGTCCATATCGGTGCGTGCGAACTCCTGGAATGTGGTAGGTCGTAAGGTTTAAAACTTTCCAGATAACACATGCATCTTTGGGGAAAACCAACAGGAGGCAGAAAAAAAGAGTAATTCTCATTCGGGGACTGATTTTTTTTGGTATTTATCTTCTCGCTATATGTATCTGCTCTCTAGGATTTTTCTCGAAAACCACACCCAGAATTGCTGCCTTCACCGTAACCGAGCGTAGGCTAGGTCCGTCCTAGCGGCCTGAAAAATTTCGCAGCCTTTTCCCCCACACCGCGCCATCTTGCCTTCCGGCACCCTCTTGGTCCCGTCGCTCCCCCTCATTCGCCGTCCTCGTTCGCCGTCTTCTCTCCCTCGATAACCTGGGTTAAAGCCCATTTCCCAGCTAGTGCTTCGCCCGGCGACGCGCCCGTGGTCTGGTCTCTCCGCGTATTCTCCTATGTATTTCAGCAAAGAGCGATTCTCTCTAGCGAAGCGGCGGCGCAGGTAAGCAGAGCAGCGAAGGCAAGCCGGTGGGGAAGATAGGCGAATACAAGCAAGCGAACGAGCAGGCAGGCAGGCACGCAGGCATGCAGGCGGAGCAGGTAGACAGGCAACGCGGGACTTTTGGGACGCGTTGTACATGGGTCGCGTCGCATCGTAGGTTCGCGATGGGTTGGATACATAAGGGGGAGGACGCAGGGGAGAGGACGTGGCGCGGCGTTGCGCGGCGTGGCGCGGCGCGGCGCGGCAGGCAAGGGGGACGAGGGCGCGAGCGCGAGCGCGAGCGCGAAGGGGGACACAGGGGGGACCCTCTTTATGTAGCACATAGACGTTGCCTGGCGTTCGTTCGTTGCCGCTCGCTCGGCGTGTGACGCTCAAATTACCTCCGTCCTCCCTGGTACGTCTCTCCCCCCGTCGCTTTCCCCCCCTCACGTCGGTTCCTCGCGTCCTTTTCCACCCCACGTACCCCCTCGGGCCGCAGTCGCCCACTGGCGCTGCTCGTCCCCCTTTTCCCCGTCGCCGCTCTCCTTCGCCATGCTCACGCGCCACCGCCGCGTTCTACCTTCTCCCTCGCCACCCGCTGCTCCCCCTGCTTCCCCCCTTCTCTTTCTCCCCCTCGTCTACCCTCGTGCCGCGACTATCCGCGTCGACGTTCGCCCCTCCGCCGTCCCCCCCGGCGCCCCTTTCCACGCTGCTACTCGCTCTCTGGCCACCGTGCCGCGTCGTGTGCTGCGCCGCGCGACCCATGGCCACCGCTCTCTGCCACCCTATCTACGACGTACGTGTGTAGGTATATAGGGAATAGCGTGTATGTGCGCGGCTATGTGTATGTTACCGAAGGGAGAGGAAAAGGGAAAGAGTGAGAGAAGTAATAATGCTAGGTACTCACTTTTCTCAGAGTAACTATCACGAGTTACTCTCGCGAGCATCTGACATATCTATCCGTTTGAGAGAGTCGAGCCTATTGCGTCCGTAAGAAGATAACTAGCCTGCTGAATCACGGAAGACGATATACAAATTATCGTATCGCGAGGGTTCCCCCAAGTATTATGAAAATATCTCACCACGCGATAATAAGCGATAGTAGCGAACGGAAGTACACGTGCTGCGCATGCCTTCGACAATCTCGTGAGTTTCATCTGTAGACCACGTTAAGTGATTTTCGTACGCTATGTTTGCCTCGCCCGCTCGAGATACGGTCATCTATAGTGATCGATCATTCTTTTGACATCTTACATATTTTCTACTCTCTTGAAATACCTCTGAGAGAGCGCGAATCTACTCCATCCTCTAATTATACTTTCCCGATCAGACCGAATTTTAGTCAGGTAGAATTTTGCGACCAAAATGCAGTTCTCTCCTCTTTTAGGGCTACATTCTGTGAAACTGTTTTCTAACTCTGTACTTGTGTAGGATAATTATGTAACACACTGACTTATTATTTCGTGGAAAAAGTAGAGACAGGTGGTTTTATTCGCAGTCAAACTTTATGCGTAAATCAACGCACATTGTATAAGCCAAACCGACAATTAATCGTAGCAGGTTTAGTCTTTCCTTTTCAGTTTTCGCACAAAGGGACTACTTCGAACATAAAAAGTCTGCTCTAAACCAATAGCTTAGAATGTATCCTACAGATGTAGGGGGCTGTGAAATGTGCAACCAAAGTTTGATATAACCACTACGTATTCGATCCATCCACGTTTTTTCCGTTCTTTCGTGGAAAAATAAAAGTTAAACAACAATATTATCTGTAGAAGCGAGAAGATACGTTTTTCAAATGTTACAGAATTAATTTAAAAACGTGCAAGCGCGCAGGGCAGCATTAACGCACCAAATTGTACAAAGTTCGTTAAATGCGAAACGCTAAATACGATTTGTCTCGTATAAATACACGAGGATTTAACTTGCCGAGAGATTTTGAGGGAATTTAAACCCATAAAAAAGGGGACGTAAATTTCCTTCTTATACACCGTTTATTCACTGACACACTTCTGGAGTCCCGCAAGCCTCCCCTAAATTCGACTATGCATACATCTCGCATTCAACATAAATACAGACCGAGAATCAGATAAAGTGTTGAAGCACATTGGGGAAAACAACGATGCACGTTGCATTCTTTCTCACTACGTCTAAAGAAATCTGCAAAATTCTTTTTTACATTTCGTTTACAATTTCTTAAATTACTAAATATTTAAAAACCTTACTTATTTATTTATATTTATTTATCTCTTAAGCAACTTTTAAGTGATAACGGTTACAGAATGTGCTCTTAATGAATAAATATTTACAATAAAAGAAACTGCAAATTAGTTTAGAGACAAAACGAAGAGATTGGATTGAGAAAAAGGAGTGAATTTTTATTAGTCGTTATGAATCCTTATTAGTCACCAAGTCCTCTAAAGTATTATTGCAACACTGCTTTTAATGTAATAGTAAGCACCGATATAATTAAAGCATGAGATGCAGAAAATAATAATAAAGTTATAATTTCTTGTATGTATGTCAGTAGTGTAGCGTGAATACTCGTGAAAGCGAATGTGTGAAGTTAACACCCCAACATTAAAATTTTGTAGTTCTAATCTGAGTTCCCGCTTCCTTTTGAAGAGTTTAAGAGTTCTCTGTAGTTTATAAAGAGTTCTGTTGATTAACGGTCAGAAATAAAATTTGAAAAATGGCTAACTTCTTATTGAAATTTGAGATCGGATAGTTCAGAATGGCTTAATAGCTATCTATTCCTGATACATAAAAAGTTAATTAATCAAAAAAATAATATGTATTATGTATCGTGTCCCTAATAGCACGGAAATATTTTAAAAGATTCAATATATTTTAAAATATTTATAAAGCATTTTAAAAAGATTTTAAAATATATTTAACCTTTTAAAATATTTCTGTGCTATTAGGGGTGCAGCGATCAGCTGACTGCCCCGCGGAAAGCTCATCACACAATGCCAGGCAACGGACAATAGGAATAGGGAATAGAATTTTTGACGCGTTGGATTCGTCGGAAATTTTCTTCCAACCAATCCAACGCGTCAGAAATTCTGTTCCCTGTTCCTGTTGCCTGTTTCCTGGCATTGTGTAATAGGCTTAAGTGCTCGTAGTGCACCGCCTCTGTCTGCCTCTCGTACTCGGCTCGTTATTCGTTAACTATTTCTGTTTATAATTCAAAAAGTAAAACAAAAATGTGCGCATAGCAATATCGATCGCCGGGCGGTCACATCTTGCCACGCGCTCGAATTGGGCGGTAGGCCGGCCTAAGACAACGATTTTTAATAATTAATTACTCGTTAACT
>NW_011967240.1:3456740-3461040 GCF_000949405.1 Vollenhovia emeryi | reverse complement strand
ATTACGAAAATTGCAAAATGGTACAGGACTTTTCCGTTCATCTCGATCCGTTTTACCTTCTCAAAAATTTTGTCGGATATGGAAAGACTCACCCTGTATACAGGGTGTCTCAATTTAATACTCCACCCCAAATAACTTTTTATTTTCGATCGAAGAAAAAAAACGTTTCAAACAAAAGTTGTTTGGTTCGAAGGGGGACATCGGATGGTGCCATTAGTTTGACTTTGACGAGTTCATTAAAGGTCACGTAAAGGTTACCTTCAATTTTTTTAATGGAACCCCCTATGGTTTATTATACTATCTTATTCTACTAATTAATACGAACAGCTTGTGTTTAAAACATTTTTTGATTTGTCTAATACTTTTTGAGATATTCAAGAGAAAATTTATAACTTTTTCAATGTTTAGCTTATGATATCTCGATAACTGTTTGTCGGAAGAAAAAGTAGTACAATTTGATGAATCACCCAAATAAAAAAGTTATTTGGGGTGGGACATCAGTGGATCAGTTGATTATCACTGAAAACAATAAATATTCACTGATCCACAGTTATGAATATAGCATTAAATGATTCAGTGGTAAACTTATAACTCTTTTTAGTGATAATGCACTGACTTTTAGAGAGTAAGAACCTAAAAATGAGAATCTAAACCCAACAGCAAACGATATTATTTTTCCTACTGGATTGCTTACAAGCCAATCAGAATTTAGCTCGGGATTTAGCCTTAAGTTATCTACAACTCTACATCCTTAGTAACTTTCGTAAAGCAATCGAGTAGAAAAAATAGCATTTGTGCCGTTGACTTAAGAACCTAAGCATCTAAGAATTATTATAGATAAATAGATACAATGCAAATTGTGTGTAAGATACACCTTATCTTACGTTCAGTGATAAGTTTTAACATAAAAATTAATTTATCAACCAATAATAACATTAAACAAGTGCATGGATATACAAAGTTGTAACATTATCGCGCTATTTTCCTTCCAACGCACTGCCACAATGTGGCCATTAATTAGCTTGCAGCTTTTAATTAGATTTAATTATATGTACAGAGAGAGGGGGGAAAGAGCAAGAGAGAGAATAACGCTATGGTTGCCAATGATGCGTTTAGACCAAGATAGATAGATTTGGGTCACGTGTACGGACCGTTGCGAACGGCACGTCTTTAGCGCGACAATGCTTAGCAGCTGTAATAGATTCGTAAATGGTATTGTTTATCTCATTAGCAAAACGTTGATTGCGCGAAGAAGCGCATTATCAGTGCAGGATAATAAACACGTACAAAAATATTCTCTCTAAAAGCCTACACAGAAATCTAGTCAGATCAGCTGGAACTCGTAAAATAAATTTTTTTCACAAAAATGTTATAAGTTAAAAATGCCAATAACTCGAAAAATATTTATTTTACGAGAAAATGCTGTAAGACTTTCTTGTAAAACTTTGGTAACGCTACACAACTCTAGTCAGGTCGGCTGGAACTCGTAAAATAAAATTTGTTTATAAAATGTAATTTTTAGATATGTTAATTATTGTGTTAATTTAAAAAATAATCAGTTTATAGGAAAATGTGATTAATATTTCTTACAAAGCCATATGAAAATAGGCAGATTGACGACCTGCGTTCAACTTTCTGTAAACGAATTATTGTTTGGATGTCAGCTTTCAAAAATCGATTTTTGTGTATAATTGCCAGATCTATTGATATATTTCATACAGAACTGTAGAACTATTGTAAAACTAACGAGAACTCTGAAGAAACAATCGATTTTTACGATTTTGCACTGCGTGAGTTGACATAGAACTCTAGAACTATTCAAAAGAATGTCAGAATACTTAAAAAATTGTTAAATTTTTAGATATGGTGTGCCAAGTTCACACCACCGAATCAGTTTTCTACGAGTTCTAACGACGACACAGAATGGCGCCAATTAGAATTTAATATCAACGCCGTACATTATCGTTCGACTTCGACGCAAGGTTCCTCGTGCCTGCCGAAAATGCGACGTTCGAGGGACGTTATCCGCATTCGGGAAAACGTTTCTCTCGTGCACAAAGTCCATGCGACCGCAATAAATTCTACTGTCGCCTCGAACTGATTCCGAACTGCGCGGCTTCTGTTTCTTTTCGAAAATCGAAAAAGGAATCGCGCTTTTCCTCTATCTCTCTTCTCTGTTGAAATGCGCAAAACGAAATAGTCACTTATATATGTATATATATTGTTGCGTCTACGCGGCTCTGCCGCTGCTGCCGAGACGCAAGCCGCCGCCGCGCGTTGCACCGCGGTCACTAGTCGCGCACTCACGCGCGCTCGCGGAAATAACCAGAGGCCGTTTGTGCGTAAGAAAGTTATTTAATTGAGAATAGTACAGAACGGCCCACGACGCGTCTGCTCCAGGCAGGGGCCAAACTCGGAATCCTCTCAAATTATTATAAAACAACCGACAGTCTCTTCGTAGCTAGGCGACACGTCAGATATCGGGCGTCCGGAGCACAGGCACGATACTCCACGGGCGTAACAATATATATCTATATCTTTTTCTCTTTTCCCTTTTCCCCTTTTCTGAAACCTGAAAATAGTAGAACCTACCTACGCACAGCCTTTTCTTTGTTATTCTCCTATGTCATGCTACGTTCGAAGTTACTAAAGTATTTCTCAGGCCTGAGAAGAACCGCCAAAGACATAGAGAGTATCCGAAAGAGAATGAAAAGAGAAAGAATTAGTAGTGAGAAAAAAAATGCGGAAAAGGGTGGAAACGAGAAAAGGCGATGCAGAGCAGCGAGTGTAAGACCTGAAAAACAGGGATAGGCGACGTTTCCGTCCGATCGCGAGAAGGACCTGATGCCAGGATTTTTCCGGTGTGTCCATTGTAGAATGGATGTGGGTATAATGGAAGCGAGCACCATGCCTTCGGTGCGTGATAAAAACTGCCGATAGCGAGGACGAGAAGAGAGGAAGGTGGATGGAAGGGCGGAGAAAAAAAAAGAGGAAGAAAGAGAGAGAGAAGATTGGACGAAACGACGAGTCCGCCGTTGGAAAGGCTCGGAACGCGAGACGAGGGGTTTTGATACGCGTTATTGAGTACGCGCGAATTAAAGTTTCTTCGGCATTCTCCGTCTTCTTCGTCACGCAACGCATGAACGTCGAAATCGCGCGTCTCTTAGCCTCGCGTTTCGCGAAATTATCGACCGTATCTCTCTCTCTCTCTCTCTCTCTCTCTCTCTCCCCTCCCCCCTCTCTCTCCCTCTTGCTTTTTTCTCTCTATTTCTCGGGGCTGTGCTGTAGCGTCGAGAAAATATCACGAAATATTAATCTCCGCAGCACATCGCAAAGACTAGAGGCAATGCGTACATGCTGAGTTACACATGTATCTTGTGTGTTTGTCTTGAGATATTCTAATTTATAACATCAAAGTGTTATAGTATTTTAGAATTAATAATTACAACGTTGTCAAAAAGTTAAGTGCGTATATATACATATATTAATCGTCAGAAGCACAATATTTCTAGTAATTTCAAAATAATAGATAATAATAATGATCAGTATTTTATTTTAGAATTTCTAGTAGCGTTTATATGGAATATATATATATATATATATATATATATATAGTTTCAATAATTCAAATCTAAACTGAAATTTCTTGCGAAGCAAATTATTTTGTCTTTCGACTATCGCTCTATCAACGTTTCTATACACTCAAATATTTTGTATCGAGCATGCATAGAAAGACAGCAACCTCCATTCACGCTGCGCCGCGGCGTCAGTTTGGTCCGTTGGCTTTAATTTCGTTAATCAGGACGCGTCTCGATCGAACGAGCTTCGTGAGGCGAAATGAAAGGAGAAAGGCATTCTCTCCCTAATCGTCGTACCTGCATCCGTGCAAAAAGTCAGAGATCCCAACAGAAAAGAACGAAGGCTCCGCATCGAGGAAGACTAGCGATGCAGGTGTACGATGTTTCATTTTAATGTAACAGACACAGATATAAATATATGTATACATATCTCTACACGTATATGTATACATACCCATGCATATATACAGGGTGTTAATAAATCATCGCATTGGCGGTATACCGTCGGATAGCACGCGAAAATCTAAGAAAAATGCCGTTTGTTACAAGTCGATCCGATCATTACGTTCCGAGTAATTAATTATTGAAAATTAATAATTTGGTCCAATCAGCGCGCGAGCCCAACGGACAGGAGAAGAGGCGCACGCGATGGGCACGCTCGGCCGTCTAACCCTCCGCTCGGTGTATGCGTCCGCGCGCGCTGGCGGCTACGACCGAGCGTG
>NW_011967240.1:3438117-3455840 GCF_000949405.1 Vollenhovia emeryi | reverse complement strand
TCGCCACGCGCTCGAATTGGGCGGTAGGCCAGCCTAAGACAACGATTTTTAATAATTAATTACTCGTTAACTATTACAAAAATTGCAAAATGGTACAGGACTTTTTCGTTCATCTCGATCCGTTCTACCTTCTCAAAAATTTTGTCGGATATGGAAAAACTCACCCTGTATATTTATGCTATGTTGACTTCTAGAAGAGATTATGTCTCTTTAAAGCGTCAGATTAAAAGAAAAAAGGAATTGTATTCGCCGCCGCTACTTTCACCAAAAGAAAGAAAGAAGAAAAGGAACGGTTTCATCTTCCAAATCGCGGCACGCCAATTTACGACGAATGGAAATCGCGAGCGGAACCACGGCGTAATCTTGCGTCGCTGGCTCTAATCGCGATTACGTCACGCGCATGACGCGAAGAGTTAGCAGTGCGACCAAGTACGCAGCCTCGCGCCACGTCCAACCGACGAAGCGCGGTTTTAATGTACAGTCGTTTCGCAAGCGGAAAGATCGGCGCGTCACGGCTTAACCTTACCCATTAACATATCGGGACCGACCCGCGAGTCCCCACACGCCGAAAGGACGGGAGTTTCTCGCGTCGTCGTTTCGAGGCCTTTCGCGGTCGCTCCGCGCGCTGCCCACGTCGCAACAGAAATGCCGACGTTCCTCAATCCCGCGCATAAATCTAGCTGACAACAGCACGAAATACCACACTCTTCTTTAATTTTAACACGCGAATTTACAAGACAAATCGAAAGGAGCCAGGTGTCAATTTCAGTCAAATAAAGAGAAATTAAAGTCCGGACAAAAAATAGTTCGTTTTAGATCATTTGTATGCGCGAACACGCTGTATATAGCCGAGATAGCGTTTGTTTACGCAAGACTGATGGTCACTCGATCAGTTGAATTTCTCGCGGCAGGAGATACGATCAGCGATCGATTTTACGCGTCTTTCCGGTATTAGCGAGCGAGTAGTAGCGAGAGTAATTAGAGCCAACCTTAATTCCGTATAAATATTATACGCTTAATGCACCGTTGACCAAGAATTATCTACGCGGCCTGTTTGGCCACTCAGGACTAAGCGGCTTACCGTTCGTCAAATTTTGCGTTACTTGCCGGATGCTACTTGCTATCGCGCAACGGTAGTGCAAGTTCGTGACAAGCGGGAACGTCTTGGCTGAATAGAAAGAGAGAAGTTTGAGTATACAATCTTAGGTTAATTACTTTTTACCATCGGGCATCGGTCTTTTTTTTTAATGCGACTGGAAAAGTTACCATATCGAACGAACCAGAAGAGGAGGACACTTTTTCTCTTATTTTCGTTTCTTATTATATTATACTGTTTCCGAAATACAAGAGGTGTACGGGTGGTCTCAGACACCTTGTAAAATACCCCAACAATAAGATACGCGCGCTCACTCATCTCTCACAATTGACAAGAAAAGTATTAAGATAACGCACAATACAAATAACGATATGGACCAATAGCTGATAAGGAAGATGTAATGTTCAAGTAGAAACTCTTATCAAAGACACGTTTTGTTTCCCAGCGTCCCTTCGAACTGTTGACTAATGATAGTAATCGGAGCGCACATTTGCGGTAAAAAATAAATAAAGGTCGTGACGAAAATATGCCGAGATAGAGATAGCCGGCAGCTATTAATGCTAGTCTCAGACTCAATTAATGTCAATTAATACGCTGGGTCTACCCGCCGACTAAGCCACTTGCAATTTCAATTAGCGCACTCCTAATTAGACTTTTAGTCTTCTGCCGGATGACGCAAATGGATTAGAACACGACATCGCGTAATAATTCCTAGAACTTTTCGGAATTAGTCGAATGCGTAATCGATTTCGTTGCTTCCCATATATCGACGAATCTCAAACTCTTTGTAGCCACGAGTAACGAACCGGCGAAACGGCGATGCGAGAGGAAAGGGTCGCGTTCCGGCGAAATAAATCATCAAAGGTATCTCGTCAAAGCTCGAGTTGACCGTTCAGGATCGTCCGCAGCTGCACGCTCGCGTCAAGTTCCAACGAAAATCGTGAACGTGCATAATTCCCTCGAAATTGCCGGACTACGCGACCGTGTCGTGTCCTAAATTTATTTGCAACTATTCGCGAGGGTCTGGCACGGACGCCGGTTAACGAGGTGAGCAAAGAATTGCAAAATGTATCGATCTCCCCCTCGCTCTTCCAATCATCCTTATTATCACGCGGCCGATTAAGCGTAACCGTAACGACGAGGAAACCGATATTTTTTATCCCGCGAGAGCGGCAAGGGTGTCGTGCAATCGGAGTTTCGGAGATGCTCGATAAACGAAGTTAAGAAAATAAGGAAAAGAGAGTATAACGTATCCTATATATTCGCCATCGGGCGTATGTAACGAGCCGCGCGGCTCGTTCGTGGGCTCCGCTCCTTTGCTCGCTCGCTAATTCCTTGCTCGCAGTTAGCGATGCGAACGGCGGCTACCCCGCGCTCGCGATTGCCCGAACGCACGCACGCACGCACGCACGCACGCTTGCTCGTACGAACGTGTGCGTGCATGCGTGCAGACAAGCAGGCAGGCAGGCAGGCGGGCAGGCAGGCAGGCGGGCGGGCAGGCAGGCAGGCAGGCAGGCAAGCAGGCAAGCAGTCAGTCAGGCAGGCGAACGAGAGGAGAGGGCGAAGGGGGGGAAGTCGCGGCGGACGCATATGCCGCACAAACACGAACCAACACGTGCGCATCCGCGGTCCGAAAGCACGCAACTTGCCGCCGCGCCGCGCCGCGCCGACCAAACTTGCCAAGAGAGTGCCTCGTCGTCATCCAATGCACACGCGCGCGCGCGCACACGCATACACGACCCCGCGCGTGCACGCGAGAGAGTGCGAAATAACGCGAGGTGATGGCAGAGGACAAAGGCTCCGCGCGACGTGGGTACTAGGAGCTAGATGGGAACCCGAGAACGGGGGACCGAGGGGAGGGCAGGCGGCGGCGGACGCGGACGCGGACGCGGCGGGAAGAGGCGACGGCCGTGGGGCTCCTTCTCCCTCGGATCAGCTAGCGTCCAAAGGGGGAAATCGGCAGATAGGAGCCGAAGGGGAGCGCGCGAGCGCGAACGCGAGCGGACGAATGAACGAACCCGCGGGTTCCTCGCCTCGCTTTATACGTCACACGCGGCCGTTCGGTGAGTCACGCATCGCGAGCTTCCTGCTGCTGGGCCCCATCGACGCCCGCGCTTCGACTCTGTCCCCCCTGCCCCTCAACGCGTCGCAGTGTCCCCTCTGTCGCGGCTTCTTTTGTTGCCTTAATGTTCGAATCGGTTCTTTCGACCGTTGTCCATCCGCGTTGGGTTTTTGTAGCGAAATATAACCCACATTGTAACGAAACATAACACAATACTTTTCCATCAATTACCACGAAAGTAAAAGATAACATTTTGTCAGCCTCTAACGGTTAACGGTACATCATAAATTAAATTCTCTTAAATAAAACTAATGATTTTAAAACTGACAGAACAAACTTCAAAGCGGTGTTGTAATCATAACAAAACCTTTCCGTTATGCCAAACTTTGAAATACGAGATCTTTTGTAGAGTATGAATATATTTCATAGCTTCTTAGTGCCCATCTTTTCTTACGAATGTTCCTTCGAGTCCAAACAATGGTTCTGTTTGATGAGGTTCGAACCCTTGTCATGAGGGTTTTTAAAAAATTGCACGATATAATTTGTCTCTCGTCCCCGGTTCGATTGCTAACAGTTTATGCGAATTAGTCCAATCGCGTCGACCACGTTCCCGTCTCTGCTTCCGCCGCGGATGTCGACGACCTCTTTTGTTGCATCTGCTCGCGGCATGTGTTTCGCGGCTCGTCGCGAACGATAACGTTCCGCGTTTCCCGTCGCGATCCGCGTGAAATATTCGGCGCGTCGCGTCCCCGCGCCGGCTATTTTAACGGGCTGCGCGACACGAGTAACGGCCGGTCAGCCTGTCTGCGAGACTAATAAACGCTCGCGCGGAATCAATCCTTAATTTAAGGTCCAGCGCGCGGTACTTGGTGCCTTTGTACATAAAGCAAAGTTCAAATCGATGCCGCGCGCGCGACCCCTCGGGGTTACAGTCTTCGATATTAATTGGCACATGGCGACCCGTGCGAGAGCCGCGTTAGCGCGCGACGTGAAATATCGCGGGGCGAATTCCATTTCAGCGATCCATCCTGCCGATAGCCTTCGCGGAGGAACGTAAAATATTACCGAAAACGTCGATCGCGCTCCCGCCCCGCCCCGTCCAAGATCCGCACGCCGGCATGGCGCATGCCTACTTCCCTTTTCGATAATTACCGCGCACCCGATATTCCGATCCGCGGCATCGCTTTATTACTTTACCAATAAGCAACCGATATTCGTGCCACCCGAATTCCCGATAAAATTCCTCGCGAGCTATATGTGTACGTGTATGTGTGTATGTGTGTGTGTGTGTGTGTAATAACATAATACGCGAGTTACGCGGGGACCGGGCGGCCAGATACGCTCTATTCCCAGATACGCAAGAAATTAATGCGCAAACGGGGGCCGCGCACTGGCAATTCTCGCGCCCGTTTCCCGCGCATCGATCAAACACGCACGATCCGCGCGTAAAACCAGAGAGCTCAAATAAGGGCGTCCGCGATTCTTCGTTGCTGTCCGTGCCATCGATTCTTAACCGTCTGTACCGAGTGTATTTGCGATTGTTCCGTATATCTCGTCCTTCCTGTCGCGCCGGCATGCGATACGACGCTCAGCATTCGGCACGCAAGTGTAAGGACAGTAAAACGATAACGTCCTAAAAATAACGCGGTTATATTGTAATAATCCCAAGTCGAATTAGTTTGGGTCCTTTTCAAATGATACTAAGTCAGTCATCGTCGTCGGTTATAAAATCGCGCGCGCGTTTCGAGCTACGCTTATATCAAGTGGCGCAAAAGTAATCACCCTATCGGAAGATGCTATAATTTTTGCAAATGACGGCAAATGTCAAAGTTGTTTTGACATTTGTGAAGTATAATGGTGTAGAATATTAGTGCGTCAACAATGGAACGCTACACTCTAGACGAACGCGGAATAATCGTGACTATTCGCGTTTCGGCGATATGTACTGGCCCGCAAGATCGCCCGATTTGACTGTTCCTGACTTTTTTCTTTGGGGTTTTTTGAAGTCTATGCGAACAAGCCACAGACTCTGGCAGCCCTTAAAGAGAACATCCGACATGAAGCAGCCAACATATCGCCTGACGTTCTCAAAAAACGCCATGGAAAATGCCATAAAAAGGGCCCAAATGGTAATCAACAATGGCGGCGACCACTTGACCGACATCATTTTCAAATCTTGATGGAATAAAACTTAAAAGACGAAATAATGTTTTAAAGAAAATCGCATTGAAATATTTCGTTTCATTTACAAATTATAGCCAAACAACATCGGATGATTACTTTTGCGCCACCTTGTACTTGGCGCGAGACACTACCGTGTCTCGTGATACATTCAACGTGTGAGAATTGGATATACGCATACTGCGTGTGAGAGAGGGTCGAAACGTTGTGTAATAAATTAATTAAATAACTAGCCAGTTGGGTTAACTATCAGTTTCGCGTCTCAATTTCATATTTTTGGAGATATTTGCGTGGATTATTTAAAATGAGACACCCTGTATAACAGAATTAAAGGTTCAACGTGGGGCCAAAATTTCGACTCGGGATGTTCTCACGCAAAACGGGAGTGGTGACATATTTTGATGACGATCGTTCCGATCGATGTATGGTCGATTCCAATCATTCCTGCCGGCAAAAGCAACGCTTACACGTTACGTAATAGTTACTGGGTAGCTGTGGGATTTACTTATCATCGACTAGCTATTGATCACGAGCATCCTCCTTGCACGATCAAAAGCGATACCTGTTCGTTACGCAGTACTGGTAGCTTTTAGAAAACTCGTTCAGGTACCGGGCGGAACGTGTATCGGTGCCCGATAAAGTTCAAGCGTCGCCGGACCACGGCGTGTCCGTGGCGGCGAGGTACACTCGCGAAAGTATGCCGTCGAATATTAGGCTCGCGCGAATGAATTATAACGGTTCGGCTCGCTCGCTCTCCGCTACCTCCGCTGTCGTTCGAGCGCGACATATCCGGAGCGCGCGCGCGAGAGAGACGGACGACGCGGTGTGGAACGAGCACACCCCGCGGGGCACGTATCTTCTCCCCCGCCTTTGTGTGACCGTTGCGCGCAGGAAGGAGAGAGAGAGAGAGGAAGAGAGAAGCCGCGTATCTGGGCCCTCGGGCCAGACGATCGACAATCGCCGTGGCATGCGGGTCCCGCGACCAAGATCACGAGAGGTGTCGCATGCACGGCGATGCTGACCAGCTGCCGTTCTCACCGAGCGGGCGCTCACGGTGTCGTCATTATCGTCACGGCCGTTGTACTCATCCTGATCCTCATCATCATCATCATCGTCGTTGTCGTCGTCACTATCATATTCGCGATTGTTATATAGTCATCGCGGTCTCCGTCGTCATCGTCGCCGCTACCTTCGTCATTTTCATCATTATCTTTACTATCGTCATCGTCATATATTCGCAGCTATTACATAAGCGTCGTAATCATCATAATCCTGCCGCCGTCGATATCTAATTTCTTTCATCGTCCTTATTAACATCGTCGTTGCCGTTTCGTCGCTGTCGTCGTCACCGTTGCCCATCGTCATCGTTCTCATCATCATTGTCGTTGTATTCGTTGCCGCCGCCGCTCGTTTATACCTCTGCGTCCCCGCCGTCTCGGTCGGGCGCGGATGCGCGCGGCAACGTCGCCGCGCGTCACGACACGCCGCTTGGGTATAGGTTATCGCCGCCGCCGCGGCGGTGGCTTCGGGAGAGCGCGCACGTACACGAACGTGCCAGGCTAATGCACACAAGTATAGCCGGATGGCGCGTCGGGATGTATACATGTACTTGGGCCTGCCACGATCCCTCGGGGTGCCTTCGCCTGCGTCGGCACGTACACGTTCAGGTCAGACCAACTCGCTATCCGCTACGGCGAACGATCCTCCAAGCGGACAGGCAGGCCAGCCGGCAACGGCCGCGGCGGCGACGACGACGGCGGGTGGTGGCGACGCCGGTAGCTGCAAACGGATGCGTCCTGCGCTCGTCCACCGTCTTTGTCGCGCCCGCTTCTCATTCCCGCGATTCCCCGCTTTGTCTCGCTCGCGCTCGCGCTCGGCGTCAATCCCTCTTTCTCTCGCACCCTCGCTTTAGCCCACGCCCGCCGAGTCCTGGCAATATAAGCCGAGTAATATTACCGCGGGAAGAGCGGTAAGGTAACAGAGAGCCGCTGCTACGGACCGTTCCTTTTGAGAATTTACGAGCACCACGGTCCGGGTGCCCGACTCTCCCTACATCTCTCTCTCTCTCCCTCTCTCTCCCTCTCTCTTTCGCTCGCTCGCTCGCTTTTCCTCTCGCGCGCGTATCCGCCCGTATTCTGCGCCGTACCACGTGGAATCCACCGACTCGCATCGTTCGGCGCCGTGAGCGTTTCCGTGCTACGCTCGCAATTTCGAGGGAGCGAACCGAGCACCCGCGATTATGCGAGGGCAATCGCGCGACCGAGCTCGGCCCGGCGCGGCGATAACTTATCAACGTCGGGAGATAAAGTACCGATACGCGCCGGCACAAAAGATCGTGCCCGCGAACGATCTCTATCGAGTCCCAATCCAGCGTTTGTAGATCGATCGTGTATCGTCGAGCTGTTTGCAGCCGCGTAGTCGAGTCGCCGGCACGAAATCGTCCTCGAATTATACTTTGCAGAATTCGGAATATATTGTACATCGGCATAACTAACGTCTTGAAAGCCAAGTCAGGTTCGAAACGGATTGTTACGTACTTTGCGAAACCGTACGCGATTTACACTTGATTTTCTATAGTAATATTTACTGTTTATATTATATTTACTGATCCGCGTACACTTTGTCAGCTAATATGGATTTTCTCGTCTCCTAGCCGTGACCTTGAAAATGATGCAATGTGTTGTAGGTATATATAACCTATATATATATATATATATATATATATATCTACAAGTACACCTGTAGATACAATATAATGCTCCAACACTCGAAAATAACAAAGCAAACGAAGATCCGGCACCGGCATTAGGGCGGGTGCGCGGTTAAACGATCGAGGCGTCAAATCTTCAGTAGCAAGAGACGCTCTGGGCGTCCGTAAAGCCACTGATTTTGGAGAATAATATATTTATAATAGCTTACGATTATTACGTTTTACGCTTATTTCGGCCAACTTGTATCGAACAACGGACAATTCGTTATAACCAGTATTTTGTATTTTTCATGATTCTGACCAAATTTATATTGAACTGTTCCGTATCGATATTAAAATCTTTTGAAGTCCTGACAAATTAAAGAAGTTGTTTCTTCATTTTATTTTTCGCTCTATTTCGCTCTTGAATTTTGTATACCTGACGAAATATCCACCAATCAAATACATTTAGATAGGACGATTCCAACTCCAACTTTTTGCTACCTGGAACTGTGCCCGGTTGGACTTTTCAGTTTTCTCAAAGATGCCCACACGGATCGAGGCGAATATTTCGCTTACTGCATAAGGATAATGAATTCCGATTCGTAGGCGTTCTGCAGGTTGCGTATATTGGTCAGGGCTACTTCGACGCGTACGTAAATCGTGAATTAAATGCGATAATTTTTCATATTGCGCGATATTCGCGAAATATCGAATTACGTGTTACGCTTGGCGATAGTGGCGAGAGCGTGTTGGGCCGTATCTCTCTTGTACGCGCGACGCGGCGCGGCGCGGCGTATATCGGCATCCGGGCGCAATCGCTTCTCGCGCCTTCCACCTCGAGGAATCGAGCGGCGGAGGCCTCCGATTAGCGATAGTCGACCGGCGGACCGGTGAAGCCGCGCGACGCAGATAACAGGCGGCGTTCTCGAAAGCGCGTTTTGAAACCCGAGACCGTTACGATTGTTTACGGGCGAGCGAGCAGGATTCCAGCGAGAGGATTCCATCGCGCGCGCGAGTTAAATCGGCCGCGGGTTTGCGTTCGCTGCGTCGTACGTATCGCCGACTCGCTCTCGCGCGTCCGCCGCGTCCGCGCGAGAGGAAGGCGGCAACGATAAGGAAACAACAGCGAGAGAGCGGGAGAGAGCGCGAGCGAGAAAGAGAAAAAGCGTCGTTTATTCGGCACTGCAGGGACGGGTCTCCCCTAAGTGCGGCGAAAGAGAGCGAGAGAGCGCAATAAGGAAGAACGGGGTGAGCGAGAAAGAGCAATGAGGAAGAACGGGGCAAACGAGAAAGAGCAATGAGGAAGGACGGGGGGGGAGGGAGGGGGAGAGCGGAGAGGCGTACACGCGGCAATATATAAAGACCGAAACGCGACGCGGGTTGACTGGCGCGGCGCTGCGCGGGTCGGTGGGGAACGCGGCACCCAGCGCGCGGCTCGCGGACCCTCACATCCTGTCCATGACAGAACAGTTAAAGTTGGGTCTATAACATAAAACACGGGACCCGAAATCTAACATGACCCAACACATTAGATTTTCCTTTGGTAGATGCAGTGAATAGAATACCCAAAATGGCAGTATTTTCCAAGACATAAATCATCTATCTTTTCACAAATTTACATTGTCTATACAGTTGAATTTGAACTTAAAAATCGTACGGGTTAAAGTCTCCTGAATGGCACGGTATTGTTGCCGCATATTTAAACCGATTGTCCGCTGTGAGTCTCGCCATTCGCGTAGTAACGTGACAGAAGTTTTATATTAATTTTATATATTAACACACTCATGGTTTACATAAAGAATTATATAAAATTATATATGAAATTGTAACTCTTTTACTGTCGTAGGTTCTACTATACAGGGTGTCCCAATTTAATGTCCCACCGCAAATAACTTTTTTATTTTGAATCGCAGAAAAAAACATTTCAGACAAAAGTTGTTTGATTCGAAGGGGGGCATAAGATGATGCGTCCGTTAATTTGACCTTGACGAGTTGCTTGAAGGTTACGTGGTCACTTGCAATTTTTTTAATTGAACCCCCTATTATTTATTGTACTAATTATTCTTGTATTATACTAGTGTACTAGTTATTCTACTAATTAATACGAACAGCTTTTGTCTGAAACATTTTTTTTGTTTGCCTAATAGTTTTTGAGATATCAAGAGAAAACATTTAACTTTTCAATGTTTAGCTTGTGATACCTCGATAACAGTTTGTCGGAGGGAAAAATAGTACAGGACTTTTTTTTACTCGATTTGGTCTCAGGAATTTGCTGTTGCAATGGTGTTCCAATTATTGAAATTTTTTGTGTATTGTAACATACACAAAATTTACATACACAAAAATTAAAGGCATCAGTGATTTTTATTGACTGTATCTGGCAATTTTTATAATACAGAAAATTTATTGCGAAAAATATTACCTCAGCCAGGGTTTGCACCTGAACCTCCCTTCTCTCTATAAGGCAGGCGTCTCAAACAATTCGACCGAGGCATATGTCTAGAGAGAAGGGAGGTCCAGGTTTAAACCCTGGCTGAGATAATATTTTTCGCAATAAATTTTCTGTATTATAAAAATTGCCAGATACGGTCAATAAAAATCACTGATGCTGTTAATTACTGCTGGCGACTTTTAAGAATAGTTTTACTAACAAAAATTAAACACTGAAAATATATGGACTGCTTTACATTAGAATAAGAAGGGTGCATTAGTGTTTCTAAGAAAAACGCTATTTGTCATGTCTGGGTTTTTTGACCGCGTATACTTCAGAAGGTCCACCGGATGTGGCGATTGTCCGAAGAGAAGCCGAAGGAATTTCCTTTTGAGTGCAGGAATCAAGGGAAACACAAGAAAAGGTTTTAAATGTGCTGAAATTTTGATGCATGCCAAAAGAGCCCGGAACGTGACAAAGCGCGAAACGCTGAAGCCGCTAGGCAGCGGGCAGCGGTGAGGGGAGTAAAAATACGAGGGGAGCGCGATTGGTCGTCGGACGACGGCGATTTGGCAACAGCTTTGAAGCCTGGTGTCACACTACCGCCCAAAAAAAAATTCTATTCATAAGTAGAGAAATCCTCTAAGCATTTCCTCTAAGCAAGAAATCTTATATGAAGCATTTCTCACTTACTTTAACACATATTCATCTCTAAAAGAGTAGAGTCATAATTTATAATTGAGAATAAATTCTTTTATAGAAAATTCCATTACAGTAATACGACTAGCCTCTTAAAATAAAAGGATACGCAAGATATTCGCGGATACGCGAATCGCAGCACGTGCGCTTGTTGTTTGTTACACGATTGTCATTTGTTCGCGACACACAGGGCAGTGTCAGTTGCCCTGTTTGTAGCGAGCTGTGAAACACGTGTAACATACATGACAGTGTAGTGTAGTGCAGTCAATTTGGTAAAAGTTTGGTAACTCTTCGGCATAAACGAGGTACAAAAATTTCTGGAGAAAGCCTATTTAAGTGACTACTGGCCCACGTTTGCGAGTGAGTTTGTTTTTGCTGATAGCTTTTTGGATATAGAACTGTAAAGTCCATTCTACGTTAATCGCAGTCGTACTTCGCAAGCTGTGCAACGAGGAACTCAGTCAATGCAATTGACTGAATCTCTCGTTGTGATGCTTGCGTCGTGCGACTACGACAAATGTAGGAATATTTAAGATATTAGGCGATTATAATACTTTATAAGATTAAAAGTAGAACATAATTGTTTTAAAAAGTTGTATAAATACTAAAAATAAGAATATTATCATATTACAAGAAGAAAAGATTCCTCTAGCATTAAGAGGATTAGGAGTTTAAATTTCATGTCTCAGAGTTATAGAATATTCCTCTAGATTTTAGAGTATCTTCTTGAGACCGTATTTCATAGGAAAATCCTTTAAAATCAAGAGGAAACCACTCAAAAATAGAATACTTTTTTTGGATGACGTATTGCGGATCGCGGATCACATTTCAGCCAATCAGACGAGACAGTCTCGGACCCGATTGGTTGAATTGCGATCCGCGTTCTCAATCCGACGAAGAACATTTTTTGTAGATATTTGTCTGCTCTACAACTTTGATCTGAACAAAATTTTCGAAATTCATCGTATTTGTGGAGAAAAACGAATTTGTTTATAAATTGTTAATAAAACACATACTTAGGGATGGCGGAAAATGGCAGAACTTGGATATATTGCTCAGTATATTTTTCTAAACACAACGATATAATAAAACGTTGCGTTACAGGTACACGTGCCGAGCATTTTTTGTAGTTGACATGCCCCTCCCCCACAACTTGCCCACATACACTGTCGTGTCTATACAAAAGAGACTTGTACAAAAGAACCTGACTGTCGAACCTCAGGTTCCTAAATCTGAAAAAAGAACCTTAGATATGTTAGAGACTGCGTACATTTTCGACTTTGTTATACGTGAACGTTACGTCGGACATTTGCGATATAAATCTGTACGATTACACGCGGGAGAATCGTTGGCGTCTCTCTCTCTCTCCCCCTCCCTCCCTCTCTCCCTCTGGCGCGCGCGCGCGCGATCTGTCAGGGTCAATAACACCGCGCGGTGACATTCACGGACGATCGTGCGCGAATATATTACCCGCGCGAAGGAATTTCGTTTATCGTCGTGTCCCGACGGCGCTCCTAGGTCGCGTTAAACTATCGGTTTGCGTTTAGCGATCGTCACGTTCCGCATAACAGGTCAACTAGATATTACAGTAGCGGTGACGAGCCGGAGACCATCCCGCTCATTAATCTCACATTCGGTCCCAAAGGAGAGAGAGACACGTCGATATACAACGGCCGATATAATTTCATAACGACCATTTCATGGCGACGATCTCTCTCTAGACTTTCTTTCGGCACGTTATTGCGCCGTCTCATTACAGCCCGGCAATTACGCGCCTTGGCGCGTTTTATTTTAATTACTAGCGCGCCCCGTTGTTTCTCAGTCCGTCTCAACCGCGCGCCGTGCCAACAATTGAAACGCCTCTCGCGTGGCGATCGAGGCCTGGCTGGCCCGTCTAGGTACGAGAAAAAGGTGCCTTTTTCCTGCGATCCTGCAACGCACTATGGGACGTTTGTACCTGTTTTTGGCCAAAAGTGGCAAAAATCAAAGTAAAATTCCGTAACATTTATAAACTCTAAAAGCTTCAACAAACATTAATAACACATGGAAAAAATTTTGTGACAATTTGTTCCACGTAATTTTTTTCTTGCACTTTATATTCAAACTATGCTAAATTGTATAATATATGAAATTGATCAAAAAATCTCTTTTCTTTGGTATTTTTCTCTCTTTAAATATTAAAGATCTATCCACCATTGTTTCAAATAATTTTTAGCACAACGTAATGCTTAAAAAAGAAGATAAATTAAATTTTAACTATTTGGGATAAAAATACTATCTACTTGAAGTAAAAAGAAAGAATGATTTAATCATTTTCTAATTTTTAAAAGACCAGAACTTCCGAATAACAAGTGATAACAAACAAATTTGGATTTAAGTGTTAGGTAGGATACTACTCTTCTTAAAACCGTTTAGAAAATTTGCCCTTAGGCACCACTTCGTGAGATATGATTTTTTTTAGCAGAGACAATTTTAAAATTTGCAATCGCGCGACTGTTTCTACTAAATTCGGCAAGTTCGTGATTATAGTCGAAAATATTCATTCTAGGATTTTTGAGGTCGCTGAATATAAATTTCAAGTCAAAATTAAAATTATGAAAAATTAAATTCAAAATGGCGGATCCAATATGGTGACCAAAATTTTTTTTAATTAATTGTTTTGATTTTAAAAGAGGTGATCACTGAATCTGACATCAAAAATTTTAATTCAAAATGGCAGATATAATATACCATACTAAATCAATGTAAAAAGCATATATGGAAAATAGCGTAAATTTCTTCCACCAGAAGTTGCAAATTTATTAGTAAAAAATGATAGGGACGATGTAGATAATGAGTCAGAAAATATTTCAGATCAAAGTGCTAGTCAAACCGAAGATGAAGAGTACAACTTTTGAGCTAGAAAATATATTTCACTTGGACAATCTTTATTTTGAATTTAAAGATCCACAAATTGATTAAATCAATCTTTTATTAACTAATGTTTTATTATTGGTTGGTGGTTATTAGTTTGAGTTTCCAGCCGCAGTCATTTTTAATTTCAAGTTTCTAATGTTTAATTCAAATTCAGTGATCCCTTAAACCTGATTTTCATACAAAACATAATTTTTAATACTTTTAGCCGCCATATTGAATCTGCTAGTTTAAATTTCAATTTTTTGATGTTAGATTCTGAATCAGCAACCTCAAAAACCCCTATACACACAAATTTAGCTTATAAAAATCAGTCTT
Organism: Vollenhovia emeryi; assembly: GCF_000949405.1. Lineage (NCBI taxonomy): Eukaryota > Metazoa > Arthropoda > Insecta > Hymenoptera > Formicidae > Vollenhovia > Vollenhovia emeryi. The sequence continues at coordinate 3,441,448 of NW_011967240.1, read as the reverse complement.
TGTAATATTGGCCAAAAATCAGGACGAACGTCCCATAGTGCAACGGCGTGCGGGTTGCGGCGCATCCGGTTCTCCGTTTCTCTCTTTCACTCGCTCGCCCTCTCTATCTATCTCTCTCTCTCTCTCTCAATCGCGCGCGGAAACGACAATGCGTTCTCGACCACCGACCTGCGCCCCGAGATATCCGAGACGACGCGGACGAGAGTGAGAGCGTTTTGATACCTGCGCATTCATACGAATACATCCTAGAAACTAGCTATCCGCCCGCCCGTCTGTAGTAGAAGTATTACATGGGAGAAAATGGTGGGGAGAGATAGAGAGAGTTGGAGGAGGGAGAGTCGGAGAAAGAGAGACAGAGGGAAGAGGTGGAGGCGGAGGCGGAGGCGGAGGCGGCGGCGGCGGCGGCAGCGATGGAGGAGAGGGTAAACTGGGTCAGTGTCGTGGAACTTGAAAACTTCGCTTCCGTAATGCGAGAACGGCGCCGACTGCCATCTCGAAGTCGCTTAAACTGCGTTTACGAGTCGGCGGCGGTAGGTAGGTAAAACAGAAGCACTTGGAGAACTCGAGACCGAGTTATGTGTAGTTATATGTACATAGATGTATGTGTATGGGTATAGGCGTGCATACCACCCTCTTCCTCCTTCGTGACGACCGGGAGGAAGAGGCCGTGCACCGGCGCGGCGGCAGCGAAAGATAGACGGCGAGAGGGGCGGTAGGGGCGCAAGTGAGAGCGAGAGCGAAAGGAAGACATACAGGAATGCGCAAACTAAAGCGTGCCGTTTCACCGCCAAGTGGGGAGCGGATCTGTGCGGCAGGGAGAGAGGTCGACGGAGATCCTCGTTTGTTACACGTATAAACCGTCTACCGGATAGATGCGACGAGCGCGGGCGCATTTATGTTCCACGTCATCGCACACGGCGATCGTCTCGCGCGGCGTGTGCGACTCTCAATGTCATCAGGCACGTATGCGGCAGGGGGAGAGATCGAGGAAGGTCCTAGTTTGTTCAACGTACACCGGCGTGTCCCGGCTCCTGGTCGCGCGGCGTGCGACTCTCAATGTGTCATCAGCCACGTAGCGGCCGGGTGCCATGAGTGGAAGGTCTCGCAAGGTCACGAATTTGCTGCCACCGCCGCCGCCGCCGCTGCTGCCAATCGCGCGGAGAAAGTCCGATTGCCTAAAATTGCGCGCTCTCTCGCGCCCCCCCCCCCTTCCTTCCTTCTTGGTCTTGCTCTTGCGACCGCATCGGAATTTCCATTTTCGCGAGACGCCGTCGGCTCATTTTCTAGTTTAATAACCGAGATGTTCAGCTCGAACGGGAGTCGAGCGGCGCAAGGAAGGAGAGAGTGAAACGAGGGTAAAGACGACGGAGACGCGGAGAAAGAGAGCCGCGAGAGAAGGACGTCGCGAAGCCGCGTGTGCGTCGGATAGGAGCAAAGGGCGTGTTACACAGGGAATATGTACGCCTACGTATAAGCGCGCGTTATATAGCGTTACACGTAAGCCTGAAAACACGGGTGTCTGCTCGTTGACGCGGATAAACCGTCACGATGGCGCTATATTTACAGGCCGTTCCCTCCCCCCCCCCTCCTCTCTCTCTCTTTCTCTCTCTCGCTCTCTTCGTACGCGCCACGGCTTGTTTTACTTCGAATATATTTTTCAGGCGCTTCGCGGACTTTCAGGGACGCGGGAATGCGACCGCGACCGCGAGAGCCCGAATGTCGACCAACACTTTTTCGGGACGCGCCACGTGTATTCGCGCCGGACGTTCGCAGAGGCGCGCCGAGGCGAGACGGGCGAGAGACGCGACGTGGCGCGACGCGACGCGACGCGACGCGCATTTTTGATTTCGCAACGAGCCTAGAGATAATTGGCGTGCGCATTAGCGATCCAACCGCGAGCGCTGTAACGACGACACCGATGAAAAGTATCGTGACTGTACTCTCGGATATTTTCAGTCACAACCATTTCCCAACGCGGATTTCGTCGGCGGTGCTACGAGAAAAAAATATCGTAACCCTACACCACTGTGCTTGTTTAGTAATTTGTACCACTGTAACTGACAAATCGGAAACTCTCGCGGGAGGGAGAGGACATGTTAATCGGTAATTTTCCTGAAAAATTACAGTGTCGCGGACAATCGGTGCAGTTGGAAAAGTTCCTCGTTGTTTCAGATCCCTTTTAATTAGTTATATTACAACGTGGACGTTCATATCTTGCGTATAGCGGCGCGTATATCAAATAGCATTAGCACGTGTGTGTATTAATATTCTGGAATAATGTCCAATGGGCATTCCTTTATCTTATTATATCTTTATAATGCCCCAGGTTTAATTGTAAGTAAAGCCAACGACACCCGATACTATTTTTCCTACTGGATTGTCTACGAGAGCCAATCAGAATTTAGCATTAAGTTATCTGATCTAAAGTTGGCTTTAATTATTAAAAAATACGAAATTTACGTCTCAAGCTTGAATCGTGTTTTTCTCAAAGCATTTTTTTTTAAATAATAGCCACGACGTAGAACATCCGATCAGTTTGAAATTTTAAAGAAACCCTTTTAATGATATTCCTTTTAATAGTATTTCGGATTAATTTTCTTACTTTTCATTTTTTTTTCTTTTTTCGCAAATCATAACGAAAGAAGATAAAATTTGTCAAGAAAACGCAACTCCCACGTTTAGACGTATCTGGTTTCTCAAAAAATGAACTTGACAATTTCCTCCGTTAACTGGAAATTACATATGCAGAGTTAAAGAAGTATCTACAGTTTTATTTCAGATCGGATAATTTACCAAAGTTAAAACGCTGTGCGGACAAACTGCCAACGATTGCTCGGGACATTGTTTACTACTTCAATAGTTTCGTTAGAATTTTGCATCTCGATTTTATTGTTAAAGTATCGCGAAAAATCTGTATGCCCTAACGAAAAGAAGCATTATTTGCTCCTTCAAGTTTTACACGACGCTCACCTGGTTTTTCAACTCGAAATACTCCTATAACTTATCCTCAATATCGTGCGGGATCGTCATTTTATTTCCCCGCGTTCGAGGAGGCGGAATCAAAAAGTTAAACGAGATAACATTCGCAAATGGACTGCATCGATATATCTCCGGTAGTTTCATAAAATTAGTCGCGATTCGGAGCGTGTTGAGTCGAACGGACAACGTTAAAGCTTGAAGCTCGTAGAGCATCGTAGAATCGCCAACGGATCGCCAACAGCGCGGTCTCGTTATAGCGTAGAACGGCCGCGACGGCCGGTGACACGGAGACTATCTCTCTCTCTCTCTCACTCTCTCACTCTCTTTCTCTCTCTCTCTCTCTCTCTCTCTC
>NW_011967240.1:3414000-3435952 GCF_000949405.1 Vollenhovia emeryi | reverse complement strand
TCTCTCTCTCTTTCGCGTCGCGTCGCGCCACAACGCCGGTCTCGTTTTCCCGTTTAATAACCGACGTGGGAGCGAGACGAGGGAAGAGACGCCGACGACCGCTCAGTAAAACGGGACGCGATACGAGGGTCGGTTAGGGACCAAGAGCGGGACGGAGGGGGAGAAAAAAAAAGAACGAGCGAGGTGGCCGCGAATCGCCGGATGCTCGAACGTACGTAAGCCATGCGTTAGGTCTTAAAAACACGACTATAGAAGCGGCTTTGGCTTTTTGGTCACTCGGTCTCTCGCTATGCTATTGTACTTCAGGGATAGATCTACAATTTTGAAGAAAGAATGCGGACCGCGGAAAAGCAACGCCAGCAGAGACAGCGTCGGTGACTCCAACGGCGAAACGGACGAAGAGACGAAGCGCGCGAGTAAGGGCCAGTTGACAGTTTGACAAACGTCAGTCTCTTCGTCCATCCTCGCCGTTGGAGTCACCGACGCTGTCTCTGCTGGCGTTTTCCGCGGTCCGCATTCTTTCTTCAAAATTGTAGATGCTCCGCGGTCCGCATTCTTTCTTCAAAATTGTAACCGAAGGTTAATTGATTCTCTGTCTCTTTTAAGATAACAAAATAGAAAAAGATAGGAAGTTGACTGAACTCTGGTTAACAGTTAACCGACGTTTCTGAAATTCGCCCTAAGAGGAGAAGGATGAGGTAGTACCAAGACGTTATTTTGCTGGGCGCGCGCGCGCGCGTGTCTGAGTCGCGTCCCTTCGCGTCCCTTCGCGACCTAACTTTACCCGCGTGTCCCGTCCTCCCCGCACCCTCCGGGTCACCCACGAAACTCGAATGCCGCCCCCTCATCGCTCACTCCCTTTCCGCCACCTTCCGTTAGCCGTCCTTGCATCCCTACCAAACGCTAAACTCTCACGTTTTCGCCTGGATATGTAAGTCGTTTAGTCGGAGAAATATTTTTGTCTGTTATTTGTGGGAGGGGAACGTTAACTTTTTCATCAATAGACATTCCTACCTGACGCAGGATATCACGGTTTAACATGGCTTTGTTCAGTGCTTAATGGTTGTGAAAATTTTCGTGAAATTCCACAAATAGTATTCGCGCTATGAGGAATAGGCCGCAGAAACCCTCCCCAAACCCCCTTTCTTTGAACGAAAAAATATCCGAAAGAAAATGAGCTTTTAAACAAACTATAGTATTATTCAGTTTCTTCAGGTTACCAGGTACGAACGTTCTTTGCTTTTACGGTGTTTTTCTAGACGAATTTCCCATATATTCAGCTTTATGCGTTTGCATTAACTTCCTTGTGTTCCTTCCTTTTGTCCATTGAATGTCCTTGAGGTACATGTCGTAGGAATAAACCTGGGTTATTTTTCTTTTTTCAATGGACATAAAATGATTTACAGTATACAAAAAGAACGTCGGAACCATTATGTATTTTCTTAAGCTCGCGAAAGAATTTAATGTAACGGTCTTTCGTACCCCGCGCCCGAGCGGGTTGTCCGCTTCAAATTCGTTAGCGTCTGCCTGTTAGCCAAAGTCTGTCCCGGCGCCCGATCTGCTCAATAGCTCAACATAATAGCGGCCAGCTTGGTTTGAAATACATTCCATACGCGCATTTTTTGGATGGGGATGTGCCGGATACGTTGATGTATACCTGTAAGTTTCTGCAACGTGGTTGCGTTCTTATATTCTACACATTCAACTTTTGTATTTGGGCTTATATAACTTAATTTTTTGTAGATTTTTTGCTGTCAAATTTGAGAAAGACCAGTAATATATATTGTGCCGACATAACCCTTTAATTATATTGTTTTTAAGTTAAAAATGGCAATAGCTCGAAAAATATTTATTTTACGAAAAAGTGTTATAAGAGTTCATTATTTAATTCTGTTAATAGTACATGAACTAATGAATTGTCTAATATGTAATGTATAACGCCATTTAAGCACATGTCCTAATGTAGTTGCTAGAATCTTCACTAATTGTAAGACCGTTGATATAGTTAGTCGCTATAAGATTGTCGTCTGTGAAGTTGCAACGACATTCAACGAATTAAAAAGAAATACTAAGAGTTCTAATAGCACTTTTCCTAGTTCTACAGTTTCTGATAAAAATTAAAAAGAGTTCTTTATTCCTTATATCAAAAAATCAAAATTTAAAAACATCGTGCTAACTTCGCAAATCTAAGCACGACAGCCTCCTCTCTAAAGTATTGTACTAAAAAAAACGTTCCTCTAAACTCTAAAGTACTAAAATGCGTACTAAAACGCATTTAATAATATCATTTTTGACAAGAGTCCCCTATATTTCTACTCAAGGTTCACACGTATATACCATTTCAGATCGATACTATATCATTAAGTAATGAGTTTTAAACAATTTTTTATATCGGCAACCAGCACGACACCCTTTCCTCTAAAGTACTAAAACGCATTCAATAATATCATCGCGATTTCTCGTTGCCTAGTAAGTAAAGCAGGAGCGTTTTGCAATCGTTTTATTATATTTTTAATAAATATAAAAATTAAGAAAAATTATTGTAAATGTGATTATGGAGTTTTTTAATTAATTATCGATATAAATCGAATTTTGATATTCGTATAGTTGCAGACAAAAATACGTAAAATATTCATGTTAATATGCAATATTAAATTTAATAATAAAAACACTAATGTTTTAATTCAATGGCTCCACATTGCCTAATCATTTACTTTAATGCACATTTTGTAAAAATTTATTTAAAAAAAGTTGGGAAAAAGTAGGTTTCAAACCTGCAACATACAGTTTTCGTTTATAACCTTATTCGTTGGCCATCTGCTAACCGCGCTCAGATACTCGTATAAAGGCGCGTGAAAAATTGTCAATGCAAATTTCTCGCGAATACGTAAATACTGCACCGTATCACGCGCGCATGAAGTAATTGGCGATTGATACTACACATATATAAAATTCGAGAAAATCGGTGAAGCCACTACCTGATACTCTGGGAGGTGGGTAAAAGAATGTAAAGATCGCCTATGGCCAGAACGCTGGAAGACAGGGAGAAAGAAGTGTAAAGGGTTCGGGAACGCTCCCTGGAAAAGCGCCATGTATATTCGAAAGAATAAACGCATACTGCTACTACTACACTACCTGATACTCCCCTTGTTAGTGGAAATGTGTCGTTCTGATCAATTTCTGCAGGTCTAACTGCAGTTCTCGCAATCAGTTCCGACAGTTCCGCAAGAATGCTGCGTGAACTTCGCACACCGTATTTTAAATTTTGATTTTTATGTATTTCATCATGAGAAGTATTTAAAATATCGACGTAGAACTCTCTAGAACTACTGAAAAGAATGCTAAAACTAAAGAAACTGTTAGATTTTTAGGTATAATGTATCACGTGCATAGACATATAAAAGATAGACTGCTTATGAGGTAGTGGGGGGATGTCCTCTTGAGGGAGGAGAATAACACTTGTTTATTTGGGTGTCTGTCTTTCTATGGACACTAGTGGGTGTGATCTGTAGACGCTAGAGAAAAACAGATATCCACGTAGATTGATAGTGTCCTTTTCCTTCGGAAGAAGGCCCCGACCTAGGGGCCTCATGGGCGGTCTATCTTTTACATGCCAATTATCACGAGACACGGTAGTGTTTGCATGGCTCGCACCAAGTATAAGCGTAGCTTATATATAAAGCTACGCTTATACTTGGTGCGACAATAGAACCGCGCGCACGAGGCCAACCATATAGTTTATGCGAGCACGCGAGTTGACAGGTCGAGTTTCCTCTATTCACCCTATGTTTTATACTCTTCGCGTTTTCTCGAAGGTCAAAACTTTTCTTTGAAAATGTAAGAGGATATTGAAAACGTAAAATAGGGGTAGTCTTTGAAAAATAAGGAAATCAGTAGTTCACGAAATTATCTTTAATAATTAATCTGGATGGCTAGAATATATAGTGCCGAATATCTTCCCGGAAAGTCACAATCGTTATCACTTCCTACCGATAGCACGAACAGTGATCAAATTTACACTCGCGTAAAGAAAACAAGCTGTTATTATTTCGACGGATCTCGCACGATCTCTTTCTAGCGATGATCGATTCTTTGTCAGGAGCCAAGTTCAACCATACCCTGTACAACAATCTCGCGCATCTTAGTATCGTATGCTTAAGAATCTTCCCAGAATATTTAATTGCCCACAAAAATTAATTAAATGAAAGAAATAGCTTTCTTTTTACAAAGGATCTGAAAAGCACAAGTGTCCTCGAATATATTCAGTTAAATGGCACGAAGAAAAACGCCTATAAACTAGAGAACAATTGTGCTGTTCCGTGTAAATGGTGATTCGTCATGAATTACGTTAGAAAGCACGGTTTTCTATTTCACCGACAAGACAGTCGTAAGTTCGCCTGTGACAGTGTATATAAAATGGTATTGAAAATGTAAAATATTGCTACAGAAAAATATTGTACAGAAAAACACTGGGGGCCGGTTACATAGTCACGAGTACCTTTGGTCTAGTTTATTGTTACCTTTCTAACAGCTTTCTTTAGAAAGAGCAAGTCGAGCGAAGGTCAATGTTGGTGCAACATTATTGCTGGCCTTATTGTTAGACTTGAAGTTAAAGGAAAAAATGTTATACGCGTGACTGATTTTCGTAAAATTGATTAGTAAACGCCGAATTTTGTATTTTAGTGAAAACAGTTGTAAATTAAAGGTGACAATGCATGGATCAACCTCCATCGCTGCCGACGCACGGCTGCGCTTAAAGGTATACGAACGCGTGTTCCGCGTGCGTGTGTGTGCGTGAGTGCACGTACACTACGCCAGCGGCACATGGTTATTCAGGGGCGTTGAAAGCGAACGCATATGCGTTTGTAAATACGACCTTGCGGCTTTACGATCGTTTACAAACTCTTCCGACCTTTCGAGTCGGGAGGGGAACGAGAGCACGCGCACACTCGGCGTTATTCCAATTAATCTCACGCCGTAATATCGCCGATTTATGCGAACGCGCGTGTACACGTGGGCGATTGCGTAATAGCGGAATAAAAATTCGGTAAGCCCCCGCTAAACGATACTCTCGCGTCACATCGAATTTACGTCGATAAAAGAGTCGGCGCATGTATGCTCCGCATATTTTTTCGTCTATCAACGTCGGCGGTGATAGACTGTGAGATATTTTCATTGAAATTGCATCAATTGACGTCGTTGCACCTCATATATTCGCGTTTTCTCCCGGCGAGTCGTGATTGACAAAAAAGAAATAGCGCGATAGGTAGGAAAGCTTAGAAGGGAAAAGTACTTTGAAATTTCTTCTAAAAATATGTTCTCGGTGAAAGTAGTTAAACGTCGTGAGAAGAAGTTCAGAGCAGCGCACTCGGAATAACTTCTCGATAAAGTTCTCGGAAACTTCCGCCAATGTATCGCACGATCGCGAGAACACGCGGATAAAAAAAATCCATTAATAAGGATTACTTGCCGAAGATCGCCCGGATCGTGGTTTCGCCACGTTGTGTCGTAATTTGCAAAGTGCGACTGAGAAGTTTCTTCATCATTGAAAATACATATATTCAGGTCGCCTGTAATGATGTAACGCGAATTTTCGCCCACGATTAAACGCGCGGAAACTGAGTATTATATCACTCCGGCAATTGGAACATCGCGTAATCGAAATAAAGGATACGGTTAAGAAGGTGCGAGAGTAACGAGGCAAATAGAGTTAAGGAGAGAGTCGGAATAAGAACGCCATCGTGTCCGCGAATTGGCGAGCGAAGGCGAACCGGCGAAATTGATGACAATTCATCGCGGAATCGAATTTTTACACGCGAGGAAGTGGCGGCTTTCATCGCGGAGAAGCCTGAAACTCGTTCTGCGCGCAAAGCCGCAAACGCGTTTCAGCCATCGGCCGGGCTCGTGGTCCTTTCTCCCGTAACATCCGTGTGAAATTTTCGGGTAAATCGTGAAAGGGCGCGATCGGCAATAACCCGTAATAAATCGAGTTCCGGCGCGACGAACGCGGAAACACCTGTGTGGCAGCTTTGACGTAGAGACTCCGATCTGCGCATGGAAGATGGTAAAAGGAATTAACGACGGTTTGTCAAAGTTTAGATTTCCCTGCGCGCACGGCGTTACTCGCCATATCCGCGTTTCATGCCGCATTTTTAAAGGGGATCGTATGCAACGAGTCGTCCCGCGTGTTTTGGATAGAATGGGAAGATTAATCGAATAATATCTGCCTCCGAAACCTCTCCTGACAATTCAATCTCTTCCATACGGTGTCATACTAACAATAAGAGTCAGAAGTGCGGCTTTAAGCTTTCATAACTTCTATTTTATATATTTCCAGCCCTCTTTCTTCCCTCTTTTTTTCGCGCGTTTTTTCACGCTTTTTTCGAAAAGTTTTTATAAACTCCCTTGTGTGTATATGTAGACCTTAATTTTAATTTTTTATATGATTCCTGCATAATAAATCAAGGAATATTTTTCAATCGGACGCACGTCCCTCCCGTGTTATCAAGTTGAAACAGCGAATATTGATGCATACCGAGGGAAAAAACTATGTAAAAAACGAATTTTCCAAATAATGCGATTTCTTACGCGAAGTATACCTCTCGTGTAAAAAGGGACTCGGACGTACGATCAAATTAATCTAAATAGAAAGTGTTATAGCCTTTGAAAAAAATTAAGTTGAAGAATTTTGTTTTAATTTTACATTTTTTTTCTTGAAATGGTTACTTCCCAATATGTCGTAAATAAATAAGTTGTAATAATAAAGTTACAAACCGAGATATGATTCTAAAGCTTTGCGCTACACTGCGCGATCCGTGATTCGTATATTTGCAAATAGTGTGAAGGGAAACTTGGTCGCATCACTTCACAGTGATTCGCTAACCGAGCGGTTGTTTTTTAGTAATATTGAAACTTGACTCACATTGTAGACTTATGATACAAGTCCTGTAATGACGGGTAAAGGTTGTCGAAGAAAAATCGTCGTTTTTGTAGCAATCTAGCAACGTTCCAGCGCAGTCGGGGCCGCATCTAGCCGCGCGCTTGCACTAAACAAGTAGGCCGGACGTGTGTAAAGCTTAGATGCTTCTCAAGTATTAGCATATCATTTTTTCAAATCGTGATTTTAATAGTAAATTCGTCTGAACTATTGTTGGAACCTATCAGGAACTGTAAAACTGCTGGATGCTAGTAAATTTGCAGTTAATTTACGAGATGCTAGCCTCACACACGTGTAGGCCGGCCTAAAACTGTCATTTTTTATAATAACTCGTTAACTATTGCGAAAATTGCAAAATGCTACAGAACTTTTCGACCCAGTTCGAGTATCTATTTTGACAAAAAGTCCCAACATTTACTGACACCCTGTATAAGTGATAGTTACCATGTGATTTCTACTTTAAAAGTAAGGGATATAAAGATCCTGCGGATTTCACATCATAGCTGTTGAGGCTTAAGAAGCTGTTATTTTCCAATCATGATGGCTTTTCGTCGATCTATCCTACTTTTTGGAAGAAATGTTAAATATTAGAATTCATTTTTTTTTTGTACAGGTTCTTGTGTGATCTCGTGTTACTCTTATTATTATTATTCCTCGATCCTCGTAACTTCGTACATCGTTCGCTATGTGTCAATTATCGATTGCTAGAATGTAGAAGAGGGTAGGGAGAAACGACGAAGATATATCGGCGAATCGAAAAGCGCGTGGTGGATTTCTCGTGGGATAATGATAAAGCGAGTCGCACAGGTCGGGTGGGACGTGTCACGTCGGCCGCGCGTTGATAACTTTCCGCGGAGTCGTTTGAAATATTCGTGAAGGTGCGGCCAGTCGCACACGCGGCACACGGCGACCCTAAAGGCGAGGAGCGTCGAGCGCGCTAACCGTCGCTTCTCTCTCGCGTGAAATTTAAAGGCGGCTGCTGTCGTGTCCCCCCCGCCCCCCCCCCCTACCTCACCCTCCTCATCGCCGTCGCACCACACGCGCGCTCCTCGCGAGAGAGGACTGTGCTGGGCCCCTCGATCGATCCACGCCCGCATAGTCGCGAACGTGTAGAAGAGGATGTTTGTTGGTGGCAAGACTGGCCACGGTCGCCATCAACGTGAACGACGCCATTGCTGCCTGGCTCGGTTCCTCGCGCCTGGTTGTCCGCCTGCGCTGCACAGCAAGAATTTTTTATATCGCCGGTTTTCCCTCCCGGAATAAGCCGGCGGGTAATTAACGGCGGACCTCTTCCCCGTCACCCCGCCATCCCGAACCCCGTCTTCCCATCACCTCGAACCTCGTCGCCCCGCCGCCCCGTCACCCTCCCCTTTCGCGCCGGTCGCGAATCCCGCGACACCGAAAGACGACGCCCGACGAGGTCGTCCTTTTCTCTCGCGATCTTTAGTATCAAGGTCTGCGCATTTATTTGTTGCCGACCTAACGGTTAGCCTAACACAGCCGCACACCTGTCGCCTCTCTCGTGGAGGCGAATTCGCGCGCGATTCACGTCGCGCCTGCGAAAAAGTTGCGACAAGTCGACGAAGAAGGTACTGCCAAGTTTAAGAGGTCTCGTGCCTTTAATGTATTTACCCCGAATTTACGATCCAACTGTGGCACTCTGAGAGATTACACGTTCTTCGCGGACGTAATCGGTATACGAGAATTATTTGCCAGCTGTTTCGCGATTTAAAATGCGAAAGTAAATCGTGGCGCTCGTGTAACCAATTTGTAACTGTTATTGGCGCGATAATGAAGTTTCTCGTATCTTCCCGATAAAGATCATTATTTCCGTATCTATATGCATTAAAAGCGCGTAATTCTTACACGAGGGTAACTTTCACAAATCATGATAATTTTTCTCGGGCAAATACGTTACACCGAGGAGATTTCAAAATATATATATTAAAGGATTCTTTACCTATTAACGTTAGTCAAATTAATTATATATAAATGACTTTTGTCAACGAAAGTGAACAGTAGAACAAAAGTAACGCACAATTCAAACATAGGAAACCAAATTTTCGAACGTCAGTACACGACCACCAAACGAAGTCTTACAGTTAAAATGACCTGTGCTGTTGGGATAGCTGAGTTTTATTTACCATTTTAGTTACCATAAGTGGGGGGCTAACTTCACACGCGTGTCTTTTTGTGATTTTTAATTACAGTATTGACTACCAATTGTCGGGGATGGGCTAACAAATACCCACCAAACGAATGATAATGGTTATTATTGCATTTTTAGTAGTGGCTGGAGGGGGGGGGGGCAACTTTACACAGCCGGCCACGTCTAACCATTTGTCGTAATTTTTCGAGCGAGTTTTAATTAGTTCACGCGATGCAGAAGCCCAACTATCGGGCCTCGCCTAGGATGATACAATCAGATGATGTAATAAGAATAAAATAAAAAAAATTCTCTCCGTGTATGGGTATACTTTTGAGCAATGACGACAAAACGATTACCTTTTACCTAAATTCAAACTTAGTTACTGAAACTTGACTGAAATAACTGATTTGAAATTTCTTCGGTATTTGCTCGAAAAAAATTGCAATTACCATGAGGTAATCCTCGTATTAACGAACAAAGATGTATTAACGCAAAAGTAGTAACGATGTAACAATAGCGCGAAAATGTTCCACGATGTTGCATCGGACTCGGCAGAGTGAGGCGAGAAGGAGAGAGAGCGAGGGAAAGACCATGCGAGCGGCGGCGTTGAACATCCGCAGCGTACGACGCGAACGTCGACCGGCCGGCCGGCTGGCCGCCACGAAATTCTAATCTGCCGCGATTATACGCGGACGCGCGATTTTTTTTTTCTACGAACGCACACGCGAACGCGCTTTCGAAAGTAAGGACACGCGGCGCGGCGTCGACGACTTACGTAACCAACGAGCAGCCGCGGCGCGATCTCTCTGTAATTCCTCTTCAGATCCTTTTTATACGGTATATTACACAGTGTTTGTATTGTTTACTATAACTATTTTCTGAAAATTTATGATCTCTCAATCTTTGCTTTAAAATTAGGACCGTGAAAGTCTGACAAGAACCAACTAAAATATGGTAGGATTCGCTTTTAATCCCCGGGCTTGGTTTAGTCCCGGAAATCGAACAAAGAACAAAGAAAAGGCATACGTGTCTCAGTTTCAAACAATGTCTTATGACCATCCGGAGGATTTCGACGTGACTGTTACAACATTTTTTCACATTTTTTGACGCATTCTGCGTGGCAGGTAAACTTGGAGCGACAGCATGAGGTCGAGCATACCTTCCAGAAATTGTGCAGCGCTTCTCTCTTTGTATATGTGTGTGCCGCGGGCATTGTCGGAAAGGGCACGATCGGGAAATTAACGATCCTTCGGCGTTAACTCCCGACTCCAGCTTCGTTTTCTCTCTCGCACTCGTTCTTTCTCTTTCCCTCTCAATCTCTCTCCCCTCCCCTCCCCCCCCCTCTCTCTCTCTCTCTCTCTCTCTCTCTCTCTCTCTCTCTCAGTTGGCTCGTTCGTTAAGTCTTTCCTCGGAGCGTCGGACTTCGTCCTCGCGATTCGCGCCGCGTTTTCATCTACTATTCCCTGCCATCGTCCCTTTTACGTCCCGCGGTCCGTTCGTCCGACCGACCCTTTCCGCTCTTTACTCCTCTCCGTCCTTTGCTAACTATCGCCGCAGGCAGCTACCTACCCCTCGAGGCTACGAATCGCAGATTGGTAGAGAGAATGTGAGAGAGAGAGAGAGGGGGGGGGAGGAGAGAGAGAACGAGCGGTCGATTATCTATAATCGATAGCAACTCCCGCGCTCCATATTGCCGTAGTACGCACCGGAGATGGTGACTGACGTTTAAATACACCGACAAGACCGTAATATATCCCGTCGTCGTCGTCGTCGTCGTAGTCCTCCTCCTCGGGGCCCTCGCGGATCCCGGCCCGATGTAAATCATTCCCCCATCGTCGTCGATATATCGATTCGCGCGGGCGGAGACGGGCGTTTAACGTTATTATTAAATAATTACGCTCTCGCGAAGCGGGAAGAACGCGAGGGTGTAAAACGCGTGCGAGCCGCCGTAGATCCACCAGAGAGACCACTTGACCGGTAATGGATGCGCTACACGGGGAAACGCTCCTTTTCCCGGAAGATTGCGTCACCTTGCTTCTCCATTTTACATTCTCGGTTCTTACGACAATCGCGCGTGTAAACACGGAATAACACGCGTACCGACAACGAGAATTTATCATCTTTATTATAATTTATCATAAATTTCAAGATATCAGGAGCAGAGGTACGTTATCCGTTCCAGCGTTTCTTTCCATCGATATCCGATGTTTCTACGATAGTCATATGAAAATTATACTTTAACCATTTTGGTAGTAGTTTACTAATATTTCATCTCTCGCGTCGATCGATATATTGTAAGATAAAAGAATTGTAGAAGGAAGTAACCGATAGTCCAACCCAAAGAACCGTTGAGTCCCACCAATTCTCGTGTCCTACCGCAGGGCGAACATTAGAATTGTGTTGAAACTATACGGTTATTACCTCGTGACAAATAAATCGAAGAAAATGAATCAACCGCCCTTTTGTAACTTATCAATTTTATTGACATACGTATAAACAGTATATATAATGTTTTAATAATTTAAATGCACCTTATGAGAAAAAAGATAAAAATTTGCTTGCACGCATAAATCAATCATTTTCGAAATGTTGTCCATCAGAATCGGTTACAATGCTGCAAACGTTTTTGAAACCTTTGAAATACATGAGCCAACATGGCTGTAGAAATGCCGCGAATGTATTTTGGGACATTACTTACTTTTTAGTTCTTCGATGTTTTTGGTTGTATAACGTAACATCGATCTTTGAGGTAACCCCAGAGGAATAACATAAGAGGCACATTTTAAATTGTTAAAAGATTACATATAGTTTTTGTACGTATGGTAATAAAATTGACAAGTTTCCTCTACAAATTGGCGGCTGATTCATTTTCTTTGACCTGTTTGTTAGGAAATAATAACCATTTACTTTCAACACAATCCTAACAGTCACCCTGTATGTACATGGAATGTGAAAATATGCCAGTAAAAGTTTGCTGAAGCCTTTTCTTTTGTGTAAATTCTTCTTTCAAAAAGACGAAAAAGAAACATACAGGGTGTGTCCTAATACCCGTATGTCCCGTAGTTGGTAGATAGACCGGGGTAAACTGAATAGAAAAGTCCTATACCATTTTGCAAAATTCGCAATAGTTATCGAGAAATTAATTTTAATGTCTAAACGAATGAGAGCGTAGAAGGCGGCAGGCCGGACTCGGCAGGCAACGGTGGGGCATCATCTACACTGAGAAAACAGTCTCTGAAAATTTATTTGTGGCATATAACGTTTATTTCACTGAAATAAACATTATATGCCTCAAATAATGTTTATTTTAGCGAAACAAACATTATATGCCACAAATAAATTTTCAAAGACTTTTCTCGGTGAAATAGCGAGAGGTGGAACGGCGCGCCGAAGAAAGTTGTCAGCGAGCGGCGAGCTTTAGTATGATCTCCCCGCTCGCCCCTCGGTGCGTGACAAATTTTTTTCGGTGCGCCGCTATTAGGTGATGCTCTACCGTTGCCTGCCGAGTCCGAGCCTGCAGCCTTCTACGTTCTTATTCGCTCAGATATTAAAATTAATTTCTCGATAACTATTACGAATTTTGCAAAATGGTATAGAACTTTTCTATTCAGTTTGCCCCGGTCTATCTACCATCTACGGGACATACGGGTATTAGGACACACCCTGTATAAACTTTTGTAACTGACCAAAAAGAAAGGAAAGTTCATTCATCATCACTAGTGCATAGCGGCGGCGACTTTGAGAATGTGCATACACGAATTATTACAAATGAAATATTAGATTTCAATTAACGATCGTAGATTTTCATCGACGATTTACTTTGGACCAGACGTATAATCTTTCATGAAGATTTGTATGTGTCACGCTGTATGCGTGATAAGTAAAAAAATGGATTTGACAAATGATATTGTAGTGTTCTAAATACAATACACGTTAGGTTCATGATTTTTCTCTAGAAAATTTTAGGAACTTTTACACAAGATTTAGGACCTCAGCGTCATCTTTTTTGTAAGATGATTTCCTTCAAAAGATTTTCTATTCAAACAGTCCAGTGACAGAAATAGTAATTTTTCCAATTAGTAAATTTTCCAAATAATAAATTCAATAAGTTCTGCATTTTCAATAAGTTTAAGGGATTTAAAAAAATTAATAAATTATGCCATATAGAACACATACGATATCGTTTACTTCGCTCAAATTTTATAGGGTAGTATTTGCAAAAATCTAATTTTAAAAGGCGATATTGCGGCTAAAATATCTTTTTGTATCCAAGATTGATTCTTATCAAGAAGCAGTCGCAAAACCATCGCGGAGAACGGCTGGAAATATTATCGATTTCTTATATTGAAAGAGAATAAGAAATTATAAAGATAAATTGGTAGATTAAACTTCTTCTGTCTTCTCATTGCATTATATGAAATATGAATAAAAATAGAATCAATTTTGTATAGATTACTCGAACATTTGATGCTTCGTATAATTCGAAAATTTTTCAATGTTCAGTCTTTATGAAAATTAGATATTCACATTATCAAAGCTTTAGCTAGGCGATTGTTCAAGGGTTTAGGCCACCCGGAACGGGTCAAAATCAGTGTCATTTTTGTTAATTTTTTAGAAATATAACAAAATATATGCAAAATTCAAAAGTAAGTATGTATTTAACATGTCTTTAAGGTTAAAAAAATATTTTTTTGTTTATTTTTTATGTGAACTAGACAACACAAGCGCGCGCCTCGCGCGTGCCACTTACTCTATCTAAAAATTCGTATGGTTTGACAGCTGCAAATAACACGACTGAAGCATGTACGTATCGCACAAGCGAGATAGCCAATCAGCATCTGGGAAAAGCGACAATAATACTTCGAGTGAATAATACTTCGATTATCGACTTAACACGCCTTTTTTTATGTAGGAATAGAGGCGGTAAAGCCGAGACACCGGAAGTCCGTTTTCTTAACACCTCAACTGAAGACAGCGAAGGGTAAACTGCTGAGGAGATTGTGATGTACAGATTTGCGGCATTACTGTTATCGAAAAAGAATGTAACTGAGTTAAGTTACTGAGAACTGAGTTAAGTTACAGTTTCAAATGGTGAGAAAGTAACGAGTTATTTCCTAACCCTAGCATTACTAGACTATTTTTTGGCATTAGTTCGGGCATCAGGTCTTGCTGAGGCATTATAAAGATAAAATAAGATGAAATAACCAATGTAGAAAATTGCTGGACGCGATGAAAAATTCCCTACCCTCCCCTCCACTCTGGACACCATTATTCGGTCGAGATGAAATAAGATAAAACAAGATGACTAAACTAAAATATGATAATAAGATAAAGTAATCAATGTAGAAAATTGCATGACGACCAATGGCTGGCAAATTCTAATTAAAGAAATTCATTGCGAAAAACGTTACCTCAGCCAGGGTCTGAATCTGGACCTGCCTACACTCTAGGCGGGCGTCTCACCAATTGGACCACTCAGACATGTGGTAATATTATATTAGTCGCTTTTCGCTATGAATTTCTTTAATTAGAATTTGCCAGCTATTAGTCGTCACGTAGTTTTCTACATTGTTTAATCAATTACTGGCGTTAAATAATTCTTTCCGCTAGATAAAGTAATGTCCACTGGGCTTGAGTAGGCATTGGTGTACATACATGATTTCAGTCAACGGTTTGTCCGTCGAAAGACAATATGTGCTACATAAAAATAAAGAAATTAAATATCGGCGATGCACTGTAAGAACAAAGAGAAGCTGATTATTCCTCCCTGTAAGAAATGTTATTTTCGCACGAATTTTCTTTAATCTCTGACCTGAACTGCATAATCTTCAAACAATAGGAGTTGATTAAACAATTTCACTCGCACTGTCTAATTATGCAAAGTAAGTTTAAGTTCCAGCAGTTTCATCCTTTTCCGAATCTTTCACGCCTAGTCGAAATAAATTTCCTTCTTCACATACCGCTAGTCACATTTGTGTCGGAATCAGTGTGTAGATCGATGTAAAATCTGCCACACAAAATGCCACGCGCGTGCATGCGTGCGTATAACAAAACTAATCACTCTTAAGGCGCGAATTCCTGCAGCGAGAAATCGCTGGCGAATTTTTCCCTCTGACATTAGGGATTATATAGCATCGACAAGTCGACACTTTCAAGGAGCAATATGCGTACTCACGCGAATCGCGAGGTTAGTGTAACATCAAAAATATTAATAAACTGATTAGTTATTATATTATATTTGCTTGTATTCACAACCGCATATATCTAACTTATAATTTGAGATTTTTATTTTCAGTCAACTGGATTAACTGTAGTATATACCTGCAGTATATGCGAAACAATTTGTTGTTCTGATGAAATTAAAAATCATCCCTCGCGCCTTTAATCAGTTTTCCTCTTGTTAGAGCGCACGGGTATACACTCGCGTCCGCGCTGTTAACACGCAAGTGCATAAGCATACGGCCCGCCCCGCACCACACTGCGTTCCCATAAGGGTGCTTCCGAATTCTTTTCTTTCGATTCCCCTTCTTCTCACCATGAAAGAACGTCGCAAAGAACGGTTCTTTAAAATCTTGATTTTCAAAAAGCTTTTATTTCTCAAACGTGTAAGATTTTATTTTAATTCGTAGGCAACGATCGATTCTCGAAATTTGCAATATTCTGTTTTATATCAGAGTTGTAATTTATGCTAAACTGTCTTACGCAAGACTAAACGAGGGACGAGTTGATTTACCATCTTCGATCGAGATAGATGACAGTTCGATACAAATTTCTAACGGTAACTTTTCCTTGCTACGTTTGCTCTTGCTGGAAGTTCTCGTAACCGCTTTTACACTTTCCGCATCTCTCCTTTCCCTCTCGCTTGCCGACGTATTCAGTGAGTTCCAAGGTGAAGGCCCGACAAAACGAAGTTGCGAACGGTCGATTAAAAAGCCCGTCGAAAGCACGAGATTAACGCGTGCCGATATATTCGCGCGCGTGTATTTTCCCATTCACGGCCATTCACTTCATTCGCAACTCATGCCCAACACAAGGCCGGTACTACAGATTCTACGATTGCTGGAGAGGCAGAGTAGTGAAGGGAAGAGGGAATTGCCGCTGGTTCCGGAAGCATCTCTCGGAGATCTCTCTTCATTCATAAACTCTTTCTACCGTAATGGAATACTCGGTTCGACCGACGGAGTATAAACCAAACGAGAGAGAAAGACGGGAGAGAAAGAGAAGGAATGGGAGATAAAAGGAGAGAGGAGAACGACCGCGGTGGAAGGAAGGTGGATGAGGTGGCCGAAAATAAATCAAGCGCGGGATGAATACACTTTCCGGGTGGTATGTCTCGGGAGCACGCATCTCGGCTTTTCAGTATGAAACGATGGAAACAAAAGGGTTTTGCCTTCGTTGACTCGTTTATCGTCCATCTGTCCGAAAGCGAGGCGAGTCCACGGAAAGTACGCCGACGGTAACGGGAGCGCATGCTGCGCGAGAAGGTCGACTGTATGAACACCCACTTCGCGCTGTCACGTATGTGTATGTACGTGCACGTATATATGCGTGAGTGAGTATGGACGTGTGCATCGGCGAAACACGTAGATGCTCTCTTACGTTCTCTCTTACGCGCATACGTACGTAGGTACGTACGTGAGTAAGTGAGAAGATTACACGTTGGTCGCCGTCGCCGTCGCCGTCGCCGTCGCCGTCGTCGACGTCGTCGTCACCACCACCTCGGCTTTCACGGTGGATCCTTGAAAGGGCAGAGGTGAGGCTCCAGCGAACCGTATACAAAACCGCTGTGCTGCAAAATCGGGAGATTGGACGTCACGGATATCTACGGGTGGTTTTTTGCGCCGCCGGGGTGGACCTTTGAAGGGCCGCGTTCTCGCTGCTGCGAGGTTCGCTGCTGCCGCAGAAGGGCGGAATGACGTAACTCGGTCGTCTCGCTCGGACACTCGCTCGGCGATGGTTATATATGTATGTACGTAATCATTTCCGCGACCACGTTCCACCACGATGATAACGTTCATACCTCGCGTATGTCGCGCAACTAATTGAGAACCTCCAAAAACTGCAGGGATTTCTTTACGACGAAAGTTCTCTCGCGCGAGAGAATTTCTCGTCCACGAAAACGGCGTGTGTATTTCTCTTGATTTCTTAATATTGCTATTCTAGGCATCACTAATGCCGCAAGAGTCCAAGTACGTACGCGTATAAAATATTGTATAAAAATTGCCTTTCTGCCATCTACGTCAACGCACGATATTACTGTATTATCAATTTTCCCATTTTTAAAAGAATGTCTCCCGAAAAACTCTCCCCGTCGTCAAGCTCGTGTCAGACGTATCGAGGTCCAAAGTATGACGCGCAACATCCGCCTCCATTCGCGGTACGCATTCATTATCGTCGGTCGAATGAGACCGGCGAGATTCGGGCAAAATTTCGCGCAACCTTCTTCCCCAAGACGAATGGCATCCCGTCGTTCCAGAAGCGAGCGTTAACCGTGGGGCTTGGAGGCACCAACCGTGGTTATTGGCCGATCGCGAACGTGCCGAGTCGCGCCGTACCACACCACCTCGCGTCTCCCCTCGTCTCGCCAGGCACGCCATGGCGATCCGCCGCGAACCGCGCCGCGCCGGCGTTAATGCGGCTTTGGGCGTCTCGCGGCCCCCCTCGCGGTCCCCTCGCGGCCTCCTCCGCCGGTTCTCCTCTCTTCCCGGTTCTCCTCTCTTCCCTAGGTTTTTTTCCTCTCTTCAACATGCGCCTCGCGCGGCCTTCGAGAGATCTTCGCCGAGGGAGCGCAAGCCAGGGGAGACGGTGAGGCGGGGGGAGAGGGAAAAAGGGGGAGGAGGAGGAGGAGGAGGACGGGGAGAACGAGGAGGAGGCGGACGTGGACGCGAACGCGGACGCGGACGGGCCCGGAGGGGGCGGCGGGGTGAGGAAGACGTAGACGAAAAAGAAAAAGTTAAAAGAGAAAAAAGGTGCGGGAGAAGGCTCGCTCCGCGAGCTTCTGGCCTGGTGAGTGAGGAGTGAGGTAAAAATCGCGAGGGTCGTCAATTAGGAGCGCCCGTGGTTCTCCGGAGTCGTTTCCTGTGTGAACAAAGAGCGACTTTGTCGCCTGGTGTTGTCCGCAGACTCTTGTCAGTCAAAAATATTGATGAAATGTTGGAAGAACATTGGAATTCGAACCGACGTCGTTCGTTCACGACGATTATAAATTTCCTTTGAGGTGCAGCTAGTCGCGCGAGAAATTCTCCGTACAATATCGTATTAAAGATATACCTAGAAACAGTAGTATTTGAGATGACAAATGACTAACGTGCACAATGTAAGCAAAACTATAAGGACGTCCATCACGAATTGACAAAGGTCCCACACGCAAAGAAAAGATTAATCAAAACGGTTAAAATTTAACAGTGACAGTTAAAGGGTGTCTTTAAAATAGGGACAGCTATTGTCGTTACTGTCAAACCACAATTTATTAGCTCTTTGATCGAACAGACGATTATAGGACGAAAAGAACGATACCATGCCGTTGTACCGTACCACACGCGAAATAATATAATTCGAAGTAGCGGCTCCTTTGTTAGCTGCTCGTGCTAAAGTGCGCTAATCTTTCCAACTAATAAAGTTGTATCTCGCAGTGATTGAATTTTATCTATAATCACCAACCTTTAGCAATGGCAACAAAACACTTAGCCTTTTAACTAAATTCAACGCAGCTACTGAAATTTAGCTGAAATTACTAAGTCATTTCTTTGCGTGCAGGTTCGAATCCTGGCTGAGGTAATATTTTTCGCAATAAGAATAATTTACAGCACGGGAAAAGGGGGGTATTGAATGCTAAATGTAGCATCAGAAAAATGTTAATATGTGGCATTTTAAATATAATTACAAAAAAATCGTTTATCGATTTGAATACGTGAATTTGCTGACGATAATAATTCCACGTGTAAAAAAACTGCATTATGTCCGAAAAAGAAATCGGCGCGTAGAACCAATGTGGAAAGAAACGGTATATAGATTCACGATTTTCAGAAAAATATAAGATTTGCAAGTTGGGCTACCTATATCTTGCCTTATGACCCACATTGGCGTGTTCTCATATGTTGTTTAGTTTTAAATCTTATATTAGGATACTTGTCGTATTGTATATTATATTGTATTACATATATTGTAATAGTGTGTTATAGTGTATTGAATATATTATTTTTTTAACGACGAATTCTCCGAGCAACGTGAGATCTGTCTTTCTTTTCAGAGATTTAGGTCGGCAGAATTGGAAGAATTATTAATTGTCGCTTGGGTAATTAGTGAAAATAAGCGGGACTGGGCCGCGGAGGAGCGACAGTTCGACGAACTCGCCGTTTTATAAAATCGCACGATCTCACCGTTGACGTTGCGATGGAAAAGCGATCGTACGTAAAACGCACTTTAACGCCCCTCCTGATATTCTTTCTCTCAAACAAGTGCCTGCCACGGGTAACCTGATAATTTATAGCAGCGCGAGAGAAAACGACAGAGAGGGTTATGCCTGAAGGAAAGAAAGAGAATGAGAGAACCTCGCTCTTTCTCTTTCTTCTCCGCAGCGCATGCAGTCCCTCCGTTTACGCAGATACGCACGCTTTATGTATACATATATATATTCGCACATGCGTGCGTACGTTTTCCTCATTCTCTCGCTCTCGGGACTCCTACTCCCCACATGTCCCCGTAATGACGGCGAGCGCGCCCGTCGAGACGGAAGAGCGCTCAAATTTCCCGCGTGAACGACGCGTTGCGTGCGTGCGTGCGTACGTGCGTACCGTAGAATGTTGGGTCTCGAGTTCTCTCCCCTGATGCGCGCAACTTCTTTTCTCCTCTCGGTCGCATTTATATAGGCCACGCGGTATACGAGATATCCGCGCTGGCTATCGATTCACTGCGCTCGCGCTATACTGTATCGCTCCGACGACACATCTATACGCGAAGCACAAATCGGGGAAGATGACGAAGACTGCGAAGACGACGACACGAGGAATGTAACGTGGCGGACGAAAGCGATACATAGTGATAGACAAGGCGGATTATCTCTCTCTCTTTCTCTTTCGTCCCTCTTCCCGTTTCTCTTCTCTCTGTCTGTCCTCCTGTCGTGCCTGGCCAGGTTGGTCACATCCAGAATTAAGTAGCTAGCTTGAAGATTACGAGCCCGATTTTAAGGCCGTTCCTCGCAAGCATTAGCAAAAGAGATTAAGTCAGTGATCGAGCTGCCTGATGTCGCGAAGATAAGCGGAGGAAGGTATCGCAGAGGACGATGTGTCACCGAAGCTAAGTTTCTTTTAACAAGGTATATGATGCGCTCGCACTTAGCCTTGGATTATCATCGGCAGGCGTCGAAGCGACCCCCTTTAATGAAACAAAAGTCTGAAGCCTATCACAAAGTACAGGCAATAGGAAAAGAGATAACAGAAATAACACAGTTCAAACTAACCAGAAACCGTGTATCGACGCAGAGTGAAATATGAAATAGACAATATGAACAGAATTTCCCACGCGTTGGTACTTCGTCCCCTATTCCTTATACCTGACCTACCTAACTAATCACAGTTGAAACTAGAACAGGCATGTGGTTTCAAAAAACAGATGCTTGGACAGCACGCTTAAGTCCGTGTCACACTATGTATTGCGGATTGGATTGAGATTACGGATCGCGGATCACATTTCAATCAATCAGACGAGACAGCCTCGGATCCGATTGGTTGAATTGCGATCCGCGATCCGCAATACGTAGTGTGACACGGGCTTTAGGACCAGCTTCACAAACATCGGTTAACTGTTAACTAGGATTCAGTCGACTCCCTATCCTTTTCCATCTTATTATTTAAGAAAAGATAGAGAATCAATTAACCTTCGGTTAACAGTTAACCGACGTCAATGAAACTGGCCCTTATTGCCAATGAATCGTTGTGTCTCGGCGTTACATAGGTTTCTATTCCGTATTAATATTGCCTGTGCTTTTCTATTGTATGGTAGGCTCGGACTTTTGGTCATATCCCGAGAACGTGTGTTTCTTTCGTGTCTCATCTTCGTCTGGCTCCTCGCTGCAACTGATTACGCGATGCTGCCAGTATCTTTTTCTCATTCTCTTTCTTTCGAGCGCGCTTGCGCACATCATTGCCTCGTAATGTATTACGCTAAGCTGTTACAACGAGAACGGGAAAGGTTTGTCGGCGCGTCGACGGCAACTTTTAATTCAATTCCGTTACCGCAGAGCCTGCCCCTCGCCGCTTCTCATCGCCGTGCCCTGCCGACGACATCTCGCTATACCTACGAGCGACTACCGGGCGCAACCACAGACGAGAAAATCGCGGCGATTACACACCATGACCATTACCATTATGCCGTCCGCGAAAGCTATTTATTAAAGCGACGCGAGAAGTCAGACGTCCGGGATAAAGGCGCGTTTTACGCGCGTCAGCGCGAGTTGCTCTGAAATTCTGCTCCGACTGCCTTTCGCACAGCCGAATCTCTTTGGCGCGGCCAATTATGTATACGGATTTCCTCATAATTGATGACAAAGTCGGGGGAAGGTGCACGTAAAAGTGAAAATTCAAAATGCGGAATCAAACTCTTTCTGCGAGGCCTTACTTATCCAAAAAGGGATAACCTTTCGTTGAATCCATTCTTAAAATTACACTTTCCCGTCAGAATATCTCAACTTTTTAAGGATGTATCGGACCTATCTTCAAAATAGTACAAAGTCGCTAAAAATTTGTGAAATTGTTCTTTTAGTCTTCCTAATTTATTGCAGAAAAGTAAAAATGCATCCACTAAACGGTTGCTGAGATATAACTATTTTAATTTACACTGATTTTACACGTACTCTTATGGGAAAAGCC
>NW_011967240.1:3405326-3412369 GCF_000949405.1 Vollenhovia emeryi | reverse complement strand
ATCTACCAAGTTTCAATAGTCTTTACTGCACCGTTTTAAAGAAATAAAATGTAATAAAATATAACTTGAGATACTCGTGCTGTCGGCACGAATTTTTTAGTTTTGAAAATATTTGATGTTATTAAGAATTGAAATCAGAATATTTTAACTATCAAAAGTTTAGGCTCATAAGTGAAAAAAATCGCAAATAATTCAGGAAAAAACATTTGTAAAGTGAAAAATACCTTTGTAGGAGTACAAATAAGACTCCAACTATCGTTCAAGTTTCTTACATCTAGATTTACTATGCGTTAAGAGTAGATATTTAAGTATTTCCAATTTTATGCACTTTTGTCTAAGCTTGTACGTCCAGTACATCCTTAAGTCATCTGACGGCGTCAAGTGAGACGACAGGTTTTCTGGAGAATTTATTTATAATTTATATGATTTGTAAAAAGGGCAAAGTAAATGATATGTACAATGATATACGAATAGACTTTTGTTGAAAATGGCTCGTCAATGTAGAAAAAAAGGGAGGTCAAAGCGCAAATGTCTTTTTCGCGCAAAATCGCAGGCAGCTCCTTTGTCTCGTGGCTCTTTTGTCAAAGTCTATGCTTTCCGCTTGACGCTGCAGGCTCGATCTTGTACGCGGCTGTTGCTTATAGCATCTTCACTAGGACTGCAACGCCGTATTTTGTGCGCACAGCGTCACTCTTTCACTGATAAATCAGTTAATTTTGTCACGTGTGACAATCATTGATTTATCAGTGGAAAATGAGTTCACTGACAAAATCAGTGAAATCTTCACTAATTTATTTTTAGAGAGCAGGTTAATCTTTTCAGACATTTTGCTCAGTGTACGATTTGGAATATTTCTCTATACTGTGTTGAAAAAGATTAATATAGTCAAATAATTGTCACCAATCAACCAGTTTTGAAGATTTAATTACGCGATCTTAAACAAATGTTATAATACTTCAAAATTATAATTCAGAAGTAATTACCAATTCTTCAACATATGTAAATTAATACTTTTTATTTGCAACATTTTTAATGTTCTTTGAATAAATTCGCCACTCGCATGAATAAATTTTTCGAAGCTTTGGAAGTTTCAATGTCGAAGCTTTCAAAGAAAATCACTAGTTCTAATTTATATAGCGTTTTTTTTCCATTGAACAGGATTAGATACGGAGAACTCAAGGCATGCCGAACGGTACACTGAGAAAATTTCCATCGATAAACCACATAAATAGTGTTTCCGATGGTTTTTTTTCGATTGAATTATAGATACATCCGATGAAATTTATCCGATGAAATGCAGTTACCGATGAAATTTTATTGAAAACCCGATCATATTTTTCATCGGATATACAATTCAATTGGATATTTCAAAGAATGTAAAAAACTCAGAGCCGTGACAGAGGGTGGTAGTGTCTTTAGAAAACAAACCTAACCTTCTACCGTTAGTAATCCTTCCAACACAGATGCCTAATATCTGTGCAAGGCAGTAGGCAGGGGGGTGCAAGTCGTAAAATTTTCCCAGACTGACCGTGGAAAAACGCAAGTGGACGATTCGTCCGCCGCATCCGGTTCTCTTGGATAAAATCTTTCAGCCTTGACCTTGGTAAAATTTTGCCAAACTGACTATGGAAAGACGCATGGGGACTGTATGCATCCGCCGCATCCCCATGGGACAGTTCGGCAAAATGTTACCATTTGCACGGTTATGGCATAGGGCAGGGTTTTTCCAGGGTCAGTCCTGCAAAATTTTAAGGGAAAGGAATGCGGCGGATGAATCGTCCCCTTGCGTTTCTCCATGATCAGTCTGGGAAAATGTTGCGACTTGAACCACTCTGCTTACTGCCTGCTACGTTGGAAGGATTGCACTCTGAGAAAGCAGAGTTTTGTAAATGGGGGGGGGGGGGATCAACTGTACGCGCGAATTTTTTTTTATTCTTGAGGTATTGAATACCGATCGTCGGAAATGGACTGCCCATCATCTCGGAAAAGCCGAGTTTTGTAAGGACACGGAGAAAAATGTCGGATTAAATACAATCGGATAATCCCATTACATAATAACAAACGGATATATCCAATTGAATTGTATATTCGATGAAAAATATGATCGGTTTTTCAATAAAATTTCATCGGTAACTGCATTTTATCGGATGTATCCATAATTTAATCGGAAAACGTAGTCGGAAAAATTAACCATCGGAAACACGCGTGTTTTTTGTGATTTTTAATTATAGTATTGACTACACTGAGAGAATGTCCGATTAAATATAATCGGATAATCCAATTACATAATAACAAACGGATATACCCAATTAAATTGTTTATCCGATGAAAACTATGATCAGTTTTTCAATAAAGTTTCATCGGTAAGTGCATTTTATCGGATAAATTTCTTCGGATGTATCTATAATTTAATCGGAAAAATTAACCATCGGAAACACTATTTATGTGGTTTATCGATGTAAATTTTCTCAGTGTACCGTTTGGCCTGCCTCGAGTTCTCCGTGTCTAGCTCTGTTCAATGAAAAACGCTATATAGGACTGGTGATTTTCTTGGAAAGCTTCGACATTTTTAAACTTCCAAAGCTTCGAAGCTTCGAAAAATGTATTCATGCGAGTGGCGAATTTGTTCAAAGAACATTAAAAATGTTGCAAATAAAAAGTATTAAGTTATATATGTTGAAAAATTGGTAATTACTTCTGAATTATAATTTTGAAGTATTATAACATGTATATTAAATGTTTGTTTAATCATGCTTTGCTTGAGAATTGTGATAATATGATTTATGAATCCCAAGTTCGAAATAACCTATTTGTCATATTCTACATTTATTATATGCATCGTCAAACGTATCTGCAGCACATTGTGCGCCGGATCCGGGAGGCGGAAGAAAATACACCTGTTCTTCCTCTGTTATTGTATAACGGAATGACCTTAGATGGATCTTGTAATAGGTTTATGGGGCTCTGTGTGAGTTCGGCACATTGTGGCCTGGATAAGTCACATTCGTCTAAAACCGGAATTTACTGACAAAGGATCGATAGACCTTCAGAATCGGCAACTTCTTCAAGCTTAAAGAGAGAATAATATCTGTAGATGCATGTTGCAGCTTTATTTTTATGTATGTATGTAAAGAATAAAATCAAAACGGGGGGGGAGGAGGAAAAGAGTAAAACGTAATTTTTTGACGGCCTTTGATACTGTCAATAACTCGCGATGCCTTTTTTTCCAAGCTCGTACAGATCCCTTTGACACCACGTTACTTCGTTAAATATCATACTTTGTCAGGGGGAACATTTTTGTCATCATGTGAAACGATCGTTACTTTGCAAGAAAAAAAAGAGTGAAGGAGGAAGGAAGAGAGAAGAGAGAGAGAGAGAGGGGGGGGGAAGAGATCGGTATGGCAAATCGACGAGTATTTTACGGGAGCGTCGGTCGATTAGCGAAAGGGTTGCTTTCGGCATCGGATCGATGAGGACTCGGCTCTTTAATTCTCCGGAGCATTAAAATCGATCCCGCCGTGGAATTCCCTTTCCCCGTTTGCGAAAGAGGAACGGAGAAGACCGATAAGTAGTTTCTCTCCCATCCCCGTGACCTCCCGCAGTAATAATACTGTCCCTCTCGGTTTAAGTTTCCTTTTGAATAACCTGTAGGTCACCGCATAAAAAGGAAACTTGTTGCGTTTACTTTATGTGTGTATACGTATACCGAGAGTGTCTCTCTAACCTATACTTCCAGCCGCCAGCGATAGAATACCACGTGGATACGGCGTTTGTAGAAATACGGTCCCGAGATAACTTTCGCAACGATAAACAGTTGGTATTAAATAGCCCGTAGCTACCGAAATCGTTGTCGATTCGAGCATCTGCACACGTCCTCGAGGGATGTTGGAGGGGGCGGGGAGGTGGGGGAGGGGGAGAGAAACCATGCAAAACGCTGGAATTATAAAAGAAATGTTCATTACTTCTCCAACCCCCCCGTATGCATTCGTTTCTAATTGCTTACGTAATAACAGTAAAAAGATGAGAGCGCCGAGTGTTGTGGGTCAAGGACAGCTTGTATAGTACACGCGGACATAAATACATGCGCAGAGAGACGGAGGGAGAGAGTGCCGACGTACTTTCCGCTATCTATAACAGAGCTCGCAATAAAAACGGACGGTAACGGCGGCCGGTGAAACGAAAGCGAAACTCACGGTTGGATAATAGTCGTCGTTATTACTGGGGTTCGTGCGATCTAATTAAAATTACTTTGCGACCGTTCGCACGGTGCGCGCGAGAAGGAGGGGGAGGAGGAGGAGGCGGAGGCACGAACCTCGGGTGGAAAGGCGGGGGTATGCAGTTAACTCGATAATTTGTGTTTTGGGCCGAGTGCCGATCGTTAAAGCATCTGGTCGGGAACTGTTTCGACGATGAATGGAATTGAGCCCGAACAGACCGAATCTCAATGTAGCCTAGCTATCGTCGTGCACTTGTTGCAGTGCGTCGCCACCCCGAGCAGAAAGATAGGATCGACCCGCTTCTATAACTCCGGCTGGCTTTCTGATATACGGCTATACAAGCGAGCGCATACAGGGAAATATACACGTACACACACGCGCGCGCTCGAACACGGATACACAGTACAACGCTCCGAGCATCCGTAATGGCTTTATCATAAGGGATGAAACGGGAGCCATTAAGTAACGCGAGATCTCCGATTGAGGGCGGCAAACAAAAGCCACGTACCGATTAATTTGATAATAACACCGTTACCTAATTGAGCGGAGCGATTTAATTGACATCTGCGTAATCGATCGCAGCGCGACTGTTTGAGACTTAAGTCTCTAGTCTTGCTAATACGTTGTAATAAGGTAAATTATATATTTGCAGCTCGATTTCAATCGAGGAATTTAATGGCAGTGCGAGTTCAAAACCACGGAGATGTCTTTCAGAGCTACGTTTTTTTCGAGAGTACTCGTGGTGTTATTGCGAAATTCGTAATTCACGTACACGAGCGTCTAATTTTGAGGACTGCCGAGTCCATATTTCCTTCAAATAGGACAGCTGAAAAATGAAAAACAAATGCCTTATCTAGAAAGTTTATCTCGTCCAGTTGGCTTATTTAGGAATTCAACAATTCTTAGAGCAATTATTTTGTACATTTCTAGTTAATTCGGACAAGTTGTACAAATAACGCCATTTACTTCAACCTAAGTTTCAAGGCACAGCTTAGATAATAAATTTACTAGAGAAAATTGCAAACTTTTTTTTTTCAAAATCTTACTCTTTCCCTTCGACGTTCTCGCTTCAACCGTGCAAAATAGCTTTGTGCAGTTGGGGAATTCTCAATGCTCGTAAACGAAGAACGTGGCATAAAACATTTTGGCATTACAGTAACGATCGTGATCTCGATCGCAAGCTCGGGTAT
This sequence comes from Vollenhovia emeryi, assembly GCF_000949405.1. Taxonomy (NCBI): domain Eukaryota; kingdom Metazoa; phylum Arthropoda; class Insecta; order Hymenoptera; family Formicidae; genus Vollenhovia; species Vollenhovia emeryi. The sequence continues at coordinate 3,406,962 of NW_011967240.1, read as the reverse complement.
CTTTTATCGTAAACGATGTATTCAACGGTGTGTTAGAGGGCTACAAAGCGAAATGTTGCTGGTTTCATCGTGGATTTATACAGCCTCTCGTCCGTCAAATTTATTCCACGTGGCGTGTTATTGAGCGCCGCTTAAATCGTATTTCCGGAGCACGAAAGTACACATTCCGCGCCACGATGGGCAAAAGTTTCTATCGCGAATTTCGTCATTGGTGATACAATATAACTTTCGATGTTTCTCTATTGATCTATGAGATTTTACACCGGTTCGCCGTATCACTTCGTAGAATATTACGCGTGTCGAGATACATATCGATCTCTCATGTCAACGCTCATTTAGGCCACAATGAGCATTTGAATTACCTTGACAACCTTTCTCACCATCACTTTTTGGGAAGAAGCGTAGGCGGATCTTTATATTTACCCTTAAATAACAACTGATCGCTCTTTTAAGATACTTAAGTGTTGACGGTAGCCGTTGTGACTCTATGGACCGATTTATGGACCGATCTCATTGGCCGATGGGCCAAACCTGCATTCACTTTTCATGCTACCGCTTTTCTAAAAAGACGGTAATTTATGAGGTATTTGAAAACCTCATAATAATGTGTTTATACTTTAATTAATGTTATATTTATGGATCCTATTGTGACTGTACGAAATCATTCGAGAAATTTTTCTTTCTATTGTACGATTCTATTGTACTATTATGTACTATTATGTGTCGTGGTCATTTTCAAAAGGTCAAAATTCCTTAAGAAGCAAATCCTTACGAAGCAAATTCACAGGTCTTTCAGGGTGAAATCGTTCTATTCAAATTTTCCAATATTTTGGGGAACAGGTCCATCTTCGCCAATGGAGGTCAGAATTGGAAGACTTTACGAATTGTACATTTATAAAAAGCAGGACAAAGTAGTTTATTTGAAATCAATTTTAAGTATTATATAATTTCAAGTAAGTTGACCGACGCCTATCGTACCTCGTGCCCAGCCTGTATTGCGCTAAGATGAGCCATGCCACGAGAACTTATGTATTTACTTATGTATTTACACCAGGGTAGATTGTCTTCCCTCTCGCTCCCTCGCAACAGCCGTCGGCTCTCCCTCGCTTCTCTCCCTTCTGTACCTTCGCTCTCAACCCTGATATCTAGTACATAGGATGGCAGGAGAGGAAGAAGTTCCTCTTTGTCCCTCCGTCCCGGCTTCGTACGCTCTTCTTCCTCCTTCCTCTCTTCCTCCTTTCCACCTCGTAGGGTGTGTAGGGTGGCGACGAACACGCGGTGGGAGCGCCGCGCGAAGAGAGAATCCGCGGCGTAGAGAGAGCGACGGAGAAAAAGGGAGATCAGTGCCGAAAATGGAAGAGAGACAGGAGACAGGAAAGCCGATGGATAAGGGGTAACGAGGAGGTGGGAGGGGTTGGGAGACAGCTGCAGGCCATGCGAGGGTCCGTCGACCAGGCTTGGCCGTTTACCGCGGAATACACCGCGCGCGCCGAAGAGAACGCGGGAAGAGAGACCGCGAGATAGCAGGGACAGAAAGAGATAGAGGCGAGAGGGAGGAAGGGGGGAGAGGGAGAGAGAGAGAGAGAGAGAGAGAGAGAGAGAGAGAGAGAGAGAGAGAGAGAGAGAGAGAGAGAGA
>NW_011967240.1:3384615-3404524 GCF_000949405.1 Vollenhovia emeryi | reverse complement strand
AGAGAGAGAGATCGGGTAGAAACAGGGACGAAGAAAACACGGGGAAGCAAAGGAGACGAGAGGAAGAAGATGGAACGATGGCGAGAGAGAAAGCGAGACGACCTACTTCGGCGTGGTCCGCGAGACCGTAGCCCCAGCCGCGTCGTATCTGGCCAAGCCAACAGAGACGACGCGTATACCGTTGCGTCCGTCCCCCCCCCCTCCTCTCTTCCGTCGTCTCTCTCCCGTCGACCCTTTTCCCCCGCTGTTCCCTTTGGCGGATCCGCCTCTCATCCCTCCTAGCTGTGACTACCTACTCCTTCTCCTCTCCCCGCTCTGTTCTCTTCCTCGTCCCTCTTACCTACCCTAGGGTGCCTCCCATCGCCACTCGTCGCCGGATCCGAACCCTTGGCGCCTCTTTGGACTTTAACAGCGAAAGCCGCCCGGCACTGTAGGGATGAACGAAAAGGTCTGTGTGGCAAGCCACAGTTCTAAGGAAGAAGAACGTGTTCCGATAAATTTCGGGACGAAAACCTTGCTATTCAGTTAAATGTCCCAGATAGTTATTTATATTACTCCATTTTGTATCGAGAAGGACTGCCAAAAGTGGCCACATAATGATACTTGTGTCAGTGGCTACCTGCTTTTTTTCTGGGATTTCCCCAGTGGAAATTTCCATCGTTCCTCCCCCTCGCCTTTATCTCTTTCTGTTTCGGTTTCGTAGTGTCACCTAAGGCGTCCTAGGTTACCTGACGGACATTTATATGTAGTACGAAAGGACTACTAAGCAAATTAGACGCTACATGGCTATTTTTGCCTGCACGTTCCGTCTTTCGTGTTGAAAGTCGCGTCCGCTTACCTGTCTAGGAATGTAGGGAGCGGGATGACGGGATACGTACGACGATAGCTACTTTCCTTTTACACTCAAGTGACACTGAGTCACTCAGTTATGTGAGTATTTTATACTCAGATATGACGTCATTAATGTGAGTCTATTAAACTCACTAAAGTACACGGTCTTGATCGTGTGCAAAAACTCAGTTAAATCTGGTTAAATCTCACTTCTCAAGAATCAAAAGGAACATGCATTCAACTGAGTTATGACGTCACAAGTGAGATTTATCTGAGTTTTCATGTAAAAGGAAAGCAACTGATGTGTCAACGAGAGGAACGCGGGGTGAGGAACAGGGAGGGAAGACAGGCTATATCGATTTTCTTTTTTATCGGTGGAAATTTCGAAATCGCGCGCCGAAGGGCTCTCGCTCGATTAAGGACGGCCGACGAGAGGCCGAGAGAGGGATGTACGGGCTGATGGCCGGGTAATAGAGAAGGGTACAGGAGGGATATCGCGTCAGAGGGCCTACTAGCTCGATTAGGACGCGAATAACGGCGAGATCGAGGGCGAGGCACCGTCGGACGGCCGGATAGGCCGATAGACCACCAAGGGCGAAGGAGGAACGTGTCCACCCCCGCGGCGTAGGTTGATCGATCGCGCGCAACATCGGCTAAATTGTGATTCTTGCAAAAAATAATGAAGCCTCTCGCGCGAGGCAACGTGCAACGCGACTTCAATCCTTTGATCGTCCGGGCCTAACGATTAACGGACGGCTTCATTCGATACAACGTACTTGTCTATTACCGATATGTCGACCGATATTGTGCGGTCTTCCGGATTTGGTAGATATTTCCCTCGCTCAAGTGACCTCATAAACGGAATGTATTATTTGTACGAGGATTACAGTGTCAAGATTAAATCTTATTGTTGGTTGTTTTGTTATATTTCTAAAAAAAAATTAATGAAAATGACACTGATTTCGATCCGGTCAAGGTGGCCTAACCCCTTAAGTTGCAATAAGTTTCGATGATCTTTCGATAACATATTGTACATCTCGATTGTGGCCACCTACACTGGGAGACTCATTTTGTCGTATGAAACGAAATAATTTGATTGAATCATTTTGTTGACTAAACGTGTAATTTGGTTGTATAAAACGAAAAATATCTTACTGAAAAGAAAGTAAATGTTACAACAACTAAATATTTCGTTTCCATGAGTTGTTTATTTGAACAAAATTCTATGGTTAAGATAACAAATTCGTCCATCTCAAAGTATGGTATTCCGCTACTAGGCCGCCGAGCTCGTCAGATCACAATAGTGATATGAGTAAGGAACTCACTCCGTCACAGGCCGGGACGGTTCCTTCGGTTCTTTCACGACAATCAACAGACGCGCAGCTACCCTGAGACCCATTTTGTTAAACAAAACGAAACTATTTGATTGAATCATTTTCTTGACTGAATCGTTTAGTTGATTATTATAAAATATTCTTATATAATTATAAAAGCACCCGAAAAAAAAAATTCTATTCATAAGCGGGGAAATCCTCTAAGCATTTCCTCTAAGCAAGAAATCTTATATGAAGCATTTCTCACTTACTTTAACATATATTCATCTCTAAAAGAGTAGAGTCATAATTTATAATTAAGAATAAATTCTTTTATAGAAAATTCCATTACAGTAATACGACTAGCCTCTTAAAATAAAAGGATACGCAAGATATTCGCGGATACGCGAATCGCAGCACGTGCGCTTGTTATTTGTTACACGATTGTCATTTGTTCGCGACACACAGGGCAGTGTCAGTTGCCCTGTTTGTAGCGAGCTGTGAAACACGTGTAACATCCATGACAGTGTAGTGTAGTGCAGTCAATTTGGTAAAAGTTTGGTAACTCTTCGACATGAACGAGGTACAAAAATTTCTGGAGAAAGCCTATTTAAGTGACTATTGGCCCACGTTTGCGAGTGAGTTTGTTTTTACTGATAGCTTTTTGGATATAGAACTGTAAAGTCTATTCTACGTTAATCGCAGTCGTACTTCGCAAGCTGTGCAACGAGGAACTCAGTCAATGCAATTGACTGAATCTCTCGTTGTGATGCTTGCGTCGTGCGACTACGACAAATGTAGGAATATTTAAGATGTTAGGCGATTATAATACTTTATAAGATTAAAAGTAGAACATAATTGTTTTAAAAAGTTGTATAAATACTAAAAATAAGAATATTATCATATTACAAGAAGAAAAGATTCCTCTAGCATTAAGAGGATTGGGAGTTTAAATTTCATGTCTCAGAGTTATAGAATATTCCTCTAGATTTTAGAGTATCTTCTTGAGACCGTCTTTCATAGGAAAATCCTTTAAAATCAAGAGGGAACCACTCAAAAATAGAATACTTTTTTTTGGGTGAGGGTTTTACGTATGTTCACGCAAACAAATTTATGTTGATATAACCAAATTTTCCAACTAAATTTTTTTGTTGTATCAACGGAAAGATTTGTTTGCTCGTATCCCAACAAGAAATTCAGTGGAGTCAACTAAATTTTGTTTTATTCAACAAAATGAGTCTCTCAGCGTAACGATTGTATAGAATGCTCTTTCGAAGAAAAGGTATTATAATTTTAAATACGATAATTTATTCGAAATATGCAGAATATAAGTTTTTGTGTTTTAATAAGATCCTACAGTAAAATTGTTGTGCACGTTCCAATAGTTGGGACGAGTTCGAGAAGCGAAATGTTACTTAAGTTTATTGATGTTTTAGCGAGAGACATTATTGATTTTTCAATTTTTAAAATCGACTTCCTCGAAAACAATGTCTTAAATGAGACATGACTTATTTTGGGCTCGTTAGCTTCGTTAGCTGGCGCTGTTGTGTACGGGACTGTATATTAAATCACACGTTTACGTATCCGTGCATTAAATCGAATCCATTAATCGAATTTCAGATTAGCTAATGACACAATAACGGCATGTACGCGTGAACAAACATACGGCTGGACAGCTATGAGCGAGGTGAGAGACACTGGGACTGTACATTCATGAGTCACTCCATTCACGAAATGTGAATTCGCGTTTGCAAACTTTAAGGGTCAACGGGTCGAGAATGGTTAGCCACTACTCTCTGGCGTGCAGGTTTGCCAACGCTCCCCCATCCGTTATATCGAGTTGTATTCGATATATCGTCCGTAAGTCTTTCCGAGTTACAGTAGCAGCCGGTACCTTCCTAGCGGGTATTAATTCCGATGTTATTCGAAGAAGTTGCGGGATGAGAGACGAGGTCGAAGTTTCGCGGGATTTCCTATCAGCACGCCAACAACTCGGGGGGGATAGAGAGAAGGAGAGAGATGATTCGTAGAAGGAAAAGAGAGAATCGAGGTTTATCACGCGAGATCTTTCACGGTTGCAAGGACGGCGCAGGGCAAAACGGTGGGGGTAATCGCCGTTCAGGAGCCGGGGGCGGGAGGGGGGGAGGTCGGTGAACGGGGGAGGCAGAGAAGTAAGAGTAGCAGGAGGTATCATTCACTTTGCGGGAGTCGCGCTCCTCCGCTGCTCGTAATAATTTTCTTTTTTATGAATGAACTTAACTCTCCTCTTCTGTCTAACTCTGTCTCCTTTCTTGTTCTCTCCTATCTTATCGCACTTATCTAACCTTTCTCTTCTACCGTCGCGCGCTGCCGTTTTCGCGCAGGTTTGAGTTTAACCGAGCTAAACGTGACACTGACATTCGTCTTCGTCGAAGTTTACGAGAGACGAGAAATAGCCGGCGATGACAAACGTGCGTATTTTTTTTATTTTATGGATTATACGGCACCTCATTGATTCTCGATGAGTAGGTCGATACGTTATAGCAGCGTATAATCTTATTTTAGTCATTTACAAGCCTGTACATGGAAATCAGGCACACGAGGAAGGAGATTACAACTTTATTCTTGAACGAATTGGGATAATTCTCTCGCTTGCGGAAAGCCTTATTATTAAAGCCCAAAATGCACGTGTACGCTCCATTTACTTGAAAATAATGGGTTTCCCAGGACGTTTTTTTTAACGGTAGCTCTCCGGCCATTAACAAATTGCCCATTTAATCGTTATCGCAATAACATCTTCCCCAATTAATTGCTACATTATTGTCGCGATCATTAAGGGCGGACGCTTGGTCAGTAGTTTCGGCAAACAGTCCGAACGAAGTCAACGAGGCATCGGCGACGATGAGACGCCAGGGCGAAAGAGCAGGAGAGCCGTTTATCGATATTATCGTGCGGCCGGCGGCAGCGCACCGTCGCCTCGAAGGAACGATAGCGACCGACCGTTAACTCGGGCCGCGACGCGACGCGACGCGACGGCACACATGTCGCGCAAATAGCCTGGCGTGGCCGTGTACACACGCGCACTAATACGCACGCACCGCGAAACACGTACGCAGTGCTCCGCGCCGCGGGTCTCGCACGCTACATACATACACATACACACGTGAGCCCGCGACGCGTTTTCACGCTCACACTACCGTGTGTACATCCTTCCGCGAAAGGCAGGCGGACCAAACGATGACGGCGATGACGACGACAACGGGCGAGACCCGGCACCGCTCCTCGGTTCCGCGCCCGCTTCGAGGGAAGCAGGTGAAAATTAATTGTACGGGTTTTACCCGACCTGCGTTCCACGGGAGAGCCGTGGGACGCGCGGGAGTCTGCTCGCGTCTACCCGCGTCTATCCGCGTCTATCCGCGACGGCGGCGTGTGCAAAGTGTTGTGTACGTGTGCACGCGCGCGCGCGTGTTAGTGTATGTGTGTGTGTGCGCGCCTTCGTCGTCCTATAACACCAGGACGCCATCGATCGATTTTCCTCTCGGCGTCGTCGTCGCCTTGTTGCCCATCGCCCCCATCAACCCCCCCCCCCTCCCCCTTCCGCTCCCATCGGCTCCCCCCGCTATCGCGAGCGCGCTTCCTCGCGCCTCTCGCGACGCGAAGCTGGCGCGCGCGACTCGATTCGTTAATCGTAGATCGAAGCCGCGTCGCGCCGCGCCGCACCGACGGCCAACCGCCGCCTTATCCGCGGAATCATATTTTTGTTGCCGCCGCGCTCTTAGCAACGCCATAGCCGCCGCGTTGCTGCCGCGTATAATTCACGCCCGGGACTGGGGTCAGCTGCTCTCCGCGATATACGCGAGCCGCGCTCGAGATACGAGCGGCGGTCGCGGCTGCCGCGCTAAAAGGAGAAAATTATTTCCTTTTCGTGCCGAATTAATTTCGACGCGATACCGCGAGCCGCCCTGTTACCGAACGGCCGCTCGTGCAGATTGTACATTAAACCATGTGTATCGCAGGTTTATCGAAAAGCGCCGATTCAATCTCTCTTTCTGCGCCAACACCCTGTTTATCGCGTTACGTCTTATTACAGCGCTATTTCACGGGAGAAATCATCGATTCGGAGTCCAACCGGAATTTAGTTTGAAAGTTACCCGTCTGTGTTCCAACACAGTATCCAACTGGTGCTCTCAACGTGATTTGATTAATTATAATCTCGCCTGGCGTTACAATTCTGTTATCTTTGCTAAACTCCAAATCGATCGATTACTCGCAACAGCCTCTTACTGTTAGCTTATTCGTATACCTTTCATTTGCGCCGGGCTAAACGCGCAATCATTTACTATCCATCCTTAGGCCGGTATTCATAGTCGATTGTTAAGCCGACGGCACATGATGCGATATTTTTCCTACTGGATTTTGTTGAATGAAACAAAATTTTGCTGGCTCGACTAAATTTCTTGTTTGGATATGAGCAAACAAATCTTTCGGTTGATACAAAAAGAAATCTACTTGGAAACTTTGGTTATATCAACACACAAATTTGGTTGAGTGAACATGCGCAGAATTCGATCGAATTGTTTCGTTTTATTTAAGGGGGGAGCCTACTTTAGAAGGCCGAAAATAATGTGTCTTTTTAAGAATTTTTTTCTAAAGGAACAATAATGTTTAGGTTTGTAACACGTTTAGGATGTTTTAATACAACATTTGAACTACAGATACAAATTTCTTCAATAAAAAAAGTTACATTTTCACTAAGTAATTTAATGTTAACTTTCGTGCGTCGCCATCGGAGTTCTCTAATTTTGTGTACACGATTAAGAAAAAACTATTTGACCTATCAACTTCGTTCAAAGTTTTTTAGTTAGATAATAGGCAACCATCCTCGGTTGACTATTATAAACCATATAAACCAAAAAAATTAATAAAAAGTGACTTAAAATATTTATTTTTTGCATAAACGATTGGATATTGCCTCGAGAAAATCGTTACTTTTTCTTCAAAGTCGTACAGAATTTGAAGTTTTCTACTTAAAAAATTTTTTTTGTTTACATAGGGTAAAATTATATGACAATTAAGTATATACTTGGTTTTTTATTTAGACAAGAATTGAGAACGCTAGGCTGTGCACAGTGGCGCAACTCCGATGACGACGCACGAAAGTTAACATTAAATTACTTAGTGAAAATGTAACTTTTTTTTATTGAAGAAATTTGTATCTGTAGTTCAAATGTTGTATTAAAACATCCTAAACGTGTTGCAAACCTAAACATTATTATTCCTTTAGAAAAAAATTCTTAAAAGACACATTATTTTCGGCCTTCTAAAGTAGGCTCCCCCCTTAACAAAATGGGTCTCAGGGCAGTTTCGCTTACAATTAGTCTGCTGATTGTCGCGAAAGAACCAAAAGAACCTCCCGGGTGCGGGAGGGTTACCCATACCCACACTGAGAAAACAGTCTCTGAAGAAAATTTATTTGTGGCATATAACGTTTATTTCACTGAAATAAACATTATATGCCTCAAATAATGTTTATTTTAGCGAAATAAACATTATATACCGCCAATAAATTTTCAAAGACTTTTCTCTCAGTGCATGTGCGGCGGAGGGTTCTTTTGTGATTTCACTTACGATTTCGACGGCTATCTAGTGGCGGAATACCGTACTTTGAGATGGACGAATTTGTTGTCTCAACCATAAAGTTTCGTTCAAATAAACAACGCATGGAAACCAAATATTTAGTTGTCGTAACACTTAACTTCTTTTCAGCAACATATTTTTCGTCTTATACAACCAAATTACATGTTCGGTCAACAAAATGACTTAATTAAATTATTTCTTTTCGCGATAATGTAAACGTGTAAACATGTAAACGAACTTTGACACACGAGTAGTGCATGAATTGGCCGTTTAACTTTAGTACGAAGAGCGCCCAAGTCGACCATATTTCGTCCTACCCTCACAACTGGAGTCGAGTCCTCCTGGTCTCTTATATACGTACACACACGCACACGATATTATTTTAAAGAATTTATTTATAGGTATAATAAATACTGTCATTATAATAATAACAACAATAATAGATCCCAAGGACGGCCGAAGAAGGCGCGCGCGGCCGCCCTCGTACACGGTACTCTCTCATTCGAGATTCTAACAAAGTTGAAGCTCTGAAATCCTAAACGTGCGCGGGGACAGCGATAATTATCGAGAGTAGGACGCGCCTCTCTCTCTCTCTCTTCGCGCTACCATCGCGCAGTGAAAAACGAGCCGGCATACGTGACGAAATGCGGTCGGTCCTCGCGCGTGTATCGCCGACGAGGCCGCGGGATATCGGAGCGGTGTACAGGTACACACTTGTCGCGTATTCGCGACGTTCGTGCGCGCACGACGGTTACTCGCGGTAAATTTACCCGCGAATTATCGCGAGAGCGAGTCTCCTTGCCACACCGCGTCCCGTCGCGCCTCGCGCCTCGCGCCTCGCGCCTCGCCCTCGCCTCGCCTCGCCTCGCCTTGCCTCGCCTCGCCTCGCCTCGTTTCGCCTCGCCTCGCCTCGTCTGACCTCGTCTTACCGCGCCGCGCCGGTGGGAGTGAAGTCTTGGTTCTATCCACGCATCGAGTGTAGCTACGGATTTTAGGCTCCTACCTCGTAAATTCGACTCTCCCTCGAGGATAGCTGGCGGAGGTAGAGGGAAGGATTTAAGGGTTTTCGCTGCATCCGACGTCCGCTGCCCCCTCTCTCTCTCACCCCCCACTCCCTTCCACCCGTATCTCTTTCTCATCCACGCGTATCCTTCCATATTTCGCACAAAAGACCGGCAAACCTCGGTAAATGTTATAAATATTACGGAATTTTCTTATGTAATTGTCTATGCAAAGTACGAGAGCGGCCGGTTTCGTGCTGGTCGGAAACGCGTTTTTCTCATACTTGCACATCTCCCGTCCTTCCGCACTCAAGTTCCGTTTAGGTCGCCGAGCGAGACACCCATCTTCTGACCGAAGAAAAAATTTAAATCCATCGGGGTTGCATCACCCGATTGCATAATCCCGCGCGAGGCACGATCGGGCCCCTACATTGTAATAATATCAGCACTTAATCGTCTATAATTCTACAACGTCTATTGGTTCGTAGTGGCCGTGTCGGCTACCGTTTATTAGGAGCCGGGCGCCATAATTAGCAGAAGAAGAAGAAAAAGCCCTTCCGCACTTATGACGACCCGAAAAACCGCTATGGTTTTAAAACGTCATTTAAAACGGTAGATCGGTCCAACTGTCGCTGCAATACAATATAAAGAAGATCCGGAGCGTTGTTGAGCTCGATCCCTAGCGTGTAGAGCTCGAATCATTTTGTATTAAGTGACTACTGTTGTTAATAACAAAGAGAGAACGTAGAACAATGTACCTACGAGCCAAACAAAATTTTTCATCTTTCCGATTTTAACCTGTTCAACTTAAAAGTTGAAAAATTTCTAGTAACCACAAGAGTAACCACCATCATTTCTGGAAATGACTCGTCGACATCGATCTAGAAATTTTTTCTTACCCAGAAAGTAGGATTTGCCAAGCAAAAGAAAAGGACAGCTTATTTTTTTTTATATTCTTAGGCTGCGATTCTATGGACTGATATTTCTCGCGTAACCAATCATAGACGTTCCGCGTTTTCTGTTACTCGAAATTTGTCCTTGGTGCACATGAAACACAAAACAACAGCACACCGAGAAAACAGTCTCTGAAAATTTATTTGTGGCATATAACGTTTATTTCACTGAAATAAACGTTATATGCCTCAAATAATGTTTATTTTAGCGAAATAAACATTATATGCCACAAATAAATTTTCACAGACTTTTCTCTCAGTGCAGCGTATCGGATACAACCAATGATATCTATCAATTCTCCTTCCACGTTCTAACAGAAATTCTAAATGTTACACTTCATTGGTTACGCGAGTATCTACTACGCAAATTTTTCGCCTATGTGAACGATGACAGACGTAACAGAAAACGCGGAATGCTTCTGATTGGTTACGCGATAGGCGTTACCGCGGAAATATCAGTCCATGGGACCGCAGCCTTATACGCTTCTACCTTTTACCTGTGTACTCCCACAGCGTGGGGTATTATAATGTGTTCCAAGTTTTAGAGAAGAAACCATCAATTCGCAAGCAGGGTAGGGGGTGAACGGTGGGCACAGCCCTCGTCCCTTCGTTCGCCCCTACGCGCTACGGTTGGACGAGCAAATGCCGCGAGGGCCGCTCGCGGCTCGCCGTGAACGCGCGAAACGGTCTACGGCGGCGCGCGCAAGTTTGGTGGGGATAGATACTGACCAGACGGCCGCTTCGCGGAGCCCGCGGAGGCATAGCGTTCACTCGTTCAGTTGCTCGCGTTAGCTCGAGGTGTGCGGTGACTACGACTTGAATAGCCGGTACTGGCAATAGTATAGTGAAATATTACCGAGGATCAGAGAGTTCATCAAGCATAGTTGGGTGATCGAGCCGATACTGATCGGATGTCTTCGAAAGACACAGATCGGCGCACTTGGTGCATCGAGTGGCATACGCGATCACCACGCAAGATCTAGTGGACCTTTATTTCGAGTTTCTCATCGAAGCAGCCCGAGTCAAGCGCATCGAATCTTCATCCGGACGATCGTATGGGATAAGCGAGTGGACGACCAGCGACGATCGCACCGCGAGCAGTGAACTCTTGGATACTTGGTTTCGCCAATCTCTGGAAACTGGACCGTGGACGACCAGCGACGACCTCACCGCGAGCAGTCAACTATTGGACACTTGTTTCCGCTCTCTGGAAACTTGGTACGTGTATTTTTTTTTTTGAGAATTATTTTTTGGGATTGTAGTCGGAGTGTGTATCGAGTCTGGGGGAACCCAGTGGAAACGCGTTCGCCCGCGCGATAGTCCAGTTGAGGATCGTCTACAATAGATGAAGTAAGCCTGGCGTAAGAAGTAAGAGTTGGAGTAAAGAATTGAATCTTTCCCATTTTCTACTTCTACTTCAGCTCTGACGCTTACTCTCGGCGAATTAGAGCGTAGTTCGACCAGTGCTACAAATATTTTAAAAAATTATGTCTGTACTCTAGCCTTTACATTGACAGGTAAAGGTTAGGTTTTCTTACTTCTTACTGCTTACTTCCAATGTAGACGGTTCTTCAATCGCGCTAAGTGTACGCCACGGCTAGACGAGAACGACGTAATCGTATATTTTTCCCCCTTCAATTCGCGATCGTCCTCAATCTCGTTCGCGGTGAGGGTTCGGGCCGTCGCTCGCGGACGCGAGAAAAGTGAAGTCCGGACGTGAAATCCAGACGAATGAACGAAAGGAGCCGGGAATTACGGAGCCGCGCGCGTCGCGTTCGCGTTCGCGAATTTAGATGAAACGGCATCCGCGGGCAGATACGCGGGGACAACGTGAACGTGAAGAAAACTGACTGCGAGGCCGGTGCGCGCGTTCTCGTAGTGCTACCCGGGTACAGAACGTGTGTGTCTCTATCGCTGTCTTCATTTCACTCGTTTCGCCTATCTCGCTCACGCTCCGGCTACCACCCCAACCATCCTATTCCTCGTGGCAGCAATAATATCGTTTCCCGCGCGCAGTTCGGATTGGCTGGTGCAGTGGCAACCGAGGCACGGAGAGGAGAACGCCGGGGAAGTACCAACACGCTCCGTTTTACTCGCGCTAGCGCCGTCAACGGGAGAGGAGCAGCGGAGAGCGGTGGAGCGGCAAGGTGTAGAGCAGCCTTGCTTCGACGGAGGGCAGTGGTGTGCAGGAGAGGGAGAAGAAGTGCGAAAGAGAGAGAGAGAGAGAGAGAGAGAGAGAGAGAGAGAGAGGAGGTGGTGGTTGTAGCCGCCCGACCGACCGACCGAGTTGTTTCATTCATAAAAAAGTTCTTTATTACTCTCTGTGAGCGCATGTGCTATTCCACCACGGAGGAGGAACGAGTACTACTACTCCCCCGACCGGCTGCGACGGCGTAACCGCGTTTACACACGGTATTATTTACTACTGTGCGAGATACGAATCGGCGCCACTCGCCGTACTGCCAGCGCGGCGTACGGACCGTTCCGGTTTCATCTCCGCGCTCGTGCTAGTTACCGTCGCGTCCGCCGTCCGTCGAGAAACATAATGCGTGCGCGATCGAGTCCGTAATTTTGTACATTTTTTCGCGATTCGGGAACAGAGACAGTCAAATGGTGCACGTCTGAAAATCGGTCGAGATCGAGTCATCGAGTGAAAAAGGCAAGAGAATCAACGAACGGAGGGATCGTTCTAATGTCAAAGGGGACAATTCTGGACGGCAACCTGGATCAATCACAGGAAGCGGCCGTAGATCTCTCCCCGGAAGCTACGGGGGGAGCTACGGATCGGAGAGATCGTAGACACGCTCGCGAGCGTATCACTCGCCCCCCCTCGCAACTTGTGTCACCCTTTCCAACTTACAACGGCGTAACTATTGCCAGATACGAACCTTTGAACGTCAGCGACCCTGGTCCAAGCACAAGCCAACCGTCTAGGCAAAGAATTCGAAACGAAACGCGGACCGCGGGCAAACGACCATTGAGGGCAACGACACCTCAAGGTAAAATGGACGCAATCACCAGAGTTCATGCAGGCGAATCCAAGGCCGCGGTAGCACGTGACATCGGCGTACCCGAGTCGACACTTCGCGGCTGGTGTAAGGCCGAGGACAAGATTCGCACGCAACTAAACAACGTGAGAACTACGGGAGCCTATGACCAAATTTTGACGTCCAGTTCGGACAACAGCAATAACAGTCCGGCGGAATCGTCGGCACGGTCAACGCCGACCAATCACGCAGTGGGACCATCGATTTGTGGAGCAGAGAGAATGGTCGACGATTTTGAGCCGCCTCTAAAGCAGGCAAGACTGGACACCAAAAATTTAACGACATTTGGATGTACAGTTCCCATGAGTAACATGACGACATCGTCTCAAGGATCTGCACTAAATTTTGAAGACCCTATTTATAAACCACTTCTTTTAGGTATGATGGCTCACGATCCAAATTCCTTACATCTATTTAACACGCTCGTGAAGGCATCAGAGCATTCTATGCCGTTTTTATCCGGATTCCCAATGTCTGAAAATAATAAGCTATTAGCCGAAATGATTCGGTTAAGCAGCAGTAATGGGATGGCTCCCGTTACTCCGAAGACGAAAGTGTCGACTACTAACGACGTGCCAGTCAACGGCAGGAGAAAACATAACGCCATGGGACGTGCATCAGTCACGGAGATGGCAGCGAAAGCCACCACGAGGAGACGGAACAGCCAATCGCCGAATACGGAGAAACCGTTCGGGAACACCTTTCAACAGACAAACAGTCGAATGTCTCCCTTGCCATCAACGTCGATGAACAACGGCGGTGTGAACGCGAATGCTTCTGCAAAATCAGCCAAGTGCGGTAAAAACATTAACGATATAGTAAACCTGCTAGCACAACAACAAACACAACAACAGGCCCGAGGGGCCGCACCGCCTGTGCAAGAGGCCGCACCGCCTGTGCAAGAGGCCGCACCGCCTGTGCAAGAAGTCGCACCGCCTGTGCAAGAGGGAGAAATATTAGCCACTAATGCGGTGAATAACAACAATAATATCAACCATGCAAATGGATATCCGCCGGGAATTAATGACATGAAAGAGTATTGTAACAAACTCATAGATTGGTTGGAACGTTATGGGACTGCTGTCTGTACCTTCCACCAAATGGATCAATTGAAGTCAGTTTTGCACAACCTGATGAACTGGGAGAACGTAAATGCTAGGAGGAACGCGAATGGTGCGAGCTAGCTGAAGCAGCGGAGAAAATGAACAGTGTTATGTATAGATGTATAGAAAATGAAATGTGTAATGTACATATAGGGACAATTGACATGATTATGTATATATGTATATAGGTATGTGTGTATTGGATTGTGTATATACTTGTTGTACATAATTAGAGTGCATTTATGACGTGATGCCTATAAGAGATAAACAAGGAAAGAATCTGTATATTATATGTGTTATATATGATGGACAATAGTACTCCATTTCTCCTTGATTTATTAGCGTCTTGGAGGATGGTTGACGTAATCAAACTTTGAATAGTAGAATATAAGGTACATTTTTCCTACACTTGTCTACCTCTTAGGGTAGTTCGTTACTTTTACGTTTAAGAATTATTATATTCTAGATTAGAATCTTTAGTTTTTAATACATATATACGAACAGAGTTAAATGTATATGTAGATACATTTTTCAAAATGATTTTTTTAATTTAGTTTTTAAGTATTTTAAATTCAAATTTAAATGTGGACTGACAATGACAGTAAGCATGCTGTGAAAAGTCAACGTTAATGACAAACACGTAAGAGAGAAAATCTTTAATTGGATTAAATCTTAAAAGGTTTGTTGACTTACCGGAATAAAGGCATTGTCTAGTGGTTGATACGCGATACAATCACTAATGAATCTGACGCATCCACGCCACGAGTCTAGTTCCCGAAACGGCAACGTACTTTCATTGATACTGCTTGAAATATATTTCTACGCAAAGTGGAAAAGAAATAGCAATTCAATTTGGATCATGAATATGATATACTTTTCGCGTTTCTCTCTTATATCATTATTATCAATATAATAATATCAGTTCAATCAGATCAATATCAGTTTTATTGAAAATTCACATACACCAACAGTATTATGTACAGATGATCGCGTATGAAGATACATGATGAGGTAGAGAAATTTTATTTCCCTCAATTACACAAACAATAATAAAAATTAAAACTTGGACAAAATTATTATACATTCCTTTGTATGTACGATGAATATTTTTATTAGTAATATTTAGTTAGTAATAGTCGAGGGGGAAACCGCTGAGGGCATTGTGGTGTACAGATTTGTGGCATTACTTGGTATTACTCGGCCAGATTTGGGGCATTAGGTCTTGCTTAGGCATTATAAAGATAAAATAAGAAAAAATAAGATAAAAAGACGAACGAGGCAAATTAGATAAAGTAATACACACTGGGCAAATTAGATAAAGTAATGCACACTGGGCAAATTAGATAAAGTAATGCACACTGGGCATTAGTGGGCATTGGTGTACAAGATTTTGGTCAGCGATTTCCCCCTCGGTAATAGTTTAATATCATTTAGTTAATACAGCAACAATTTCATGTATAGCATTTTTAAATTAACCTCGTACCTCTTTTTCTAATATCTGCATAGGTATATATAGTATACCGAGGTTGAACACAATTTTTAAATCCATTTTTTAAACGTGTGCAAAATGAATCCAGTTAGTTTTGTATTTATTCATTACTAAAATTCATAAGGCTAAAAAATTTAGACTAGAATTCGTAAGACAAATAAAAAAAAATATTTTAAAACAATTAAAAATTTTTTTTAATTTAGAATGTAATGTGAAACTTCAGTAATGTAAAAAATTAGGAACTAAGTTTCGTTAAAATATTAGAAGTTATAATTGTCTGATAATGTAAAAAAATTATATATTAAGTTTTTTTCTATAATTTTTTTTAGTTAAAGTATTATTAAATTATTATTATTAAAGTATTATTATTATTAAAGTATTATTTTTTCATCTTTTTTATCTTTAGGTAAAATGCTAATGCTGAAAACATGATTGTACTGTATTAACTAATCATATGAATACTATATAGTATAGTCTTAAGTTACATCTCCCTATAAATATAAGCACACATACCAAAGTACACCATGTGTCGTGCTGTGAATTGAAAATAAGACTATGCTTAGATACTTATGTTAATAGTAGATTTATTATAAAAATATTCAAATGTATATCGCGTAACTTCATACTCGATTGTTTCATATACTAATGTGTAAACCTGCTGTACAGGTGTATGCGAATGGTAATTGCTTCATATAAGAGAAACGTGATTAACTTTTATTAAATTGTTCACACTTAAAATAATTTTTTAATTTTTTAGATATAATTCGATTTTTTCATTGTAATTTTCGTTTAATTAAAAAAATTTGTCAGAAGAAAAGTGTAAAAAATATGAAAAATTTATATAGTCGAATTGTCTTAATTTTAATTTTCGCCAAACTTTTGCAATTTCTTATAATATTAATGAATACTCATGTCAGCGCTGATTACAAAATTTCATGCAAAGTGTAAATCACATTGTCATATCATTAGATAATTTTTTATGCAAGATGCATAAAAATTACTGCATAAGACTTATCAAGGTATTTTGCCAAATGCATTGAGCATGCATAATTCATGCATATAACACGAAATCTTTTTAAGATTCTTCTATTTTGCATCTATTTTCTAAACGTATCCAATAACTCCAGTTTCAGTTTTGTATTACATGAAATAATGTAATTGTCGTTTATATAAGTTTCCATTAATTTAAGAAAAAATTGCTCAAATTTAGTAAAACAATTGCACATGAAAATTAAATAAGATTATATATAAGTCGATTATATGAATTTTTCGTATTTTAGAAGATTACTCAGTCAATATTTTTCTTATTTCTGACAAAATGTACTATTTCGAGAAAAATTTTTGTATAAGTAACATTCATCGCAAAGTAAAAAGCAAAAAAAAATTCAAGAATATCTTTAATTTTTATCTTTTATCCCTTAATCCCCTCTTAGAAACATAACATAGTCATAAATATTTTTAATAAAAATTAATAAGCAAGACGACTAAGTTAACTATTACCAGAATTCTGTTTCTTAATCTCGTATGTCATCTATAATAATACAGATACGTAACTTATTGATTTGATAAAGGACGTATTTCAATTTCCTTCAATTATTTCTTACAGCGCATAAAAACTGCACATGGAATTTCACTCTAAATTCTGACGTAAATTACAAGTCTAAAGAAGCCTTAAAAAAATTTTGAATAGCTCTTTCTATTACCACGCGATTTTATTTTAATTGTGCAACAATAGAGGGTATATCATCAGCTGATCTTACGATCAGCTGACTTTTGAATCAGCTGATACTTATAACAGTCACATACATACATACATATATACATACATACATACGCGCCACGCACATGCATGCACTCCTCCCCCCACCCACATACACATGTATATACTCAGCTGTATAACGAGTCTACTTATAATTTTTATTTATAACATTCATAAATTCCAAAAACCAAATAGTATTGGAAAGTTCTCGAATATAAAACAAAACGCGCAACTTTTATAAAATTAATTCTCTAATACGCCAAACATGGAATGGAAGTTAAGTCCAAACTCGCGAAGCTTGGGGTATGACGATTTTTTCAAAATTTTATAAAAATCGGCACCGGTTTCTTTAATCCTTTTTAAAAAAAATTATAAAAAAGTGAAAAACGGTGTTCGTTAAGCGACAATTTTTTACCGCATCTTATGCGGCTTGCTACATCCAATATGCCTATCGATATCTCTGACTGTAAACTCGTCTGTGAAAAATTCCGAAAATCGATCTAAATAGTTATCATTTATTTCTGCTTCGGCCCAGTTGATTAAAAAAGTCGTATCAGTCATTAGTGGATTATGCCTACCGGGGATACCACTATAAAAAAAACGCGTCAACAATAGTACCCCAAGGGTAATGAGGAAATCTATTGAAAACATTTACGCTCCTGCGCTTCGAGCGGTTCATGGGCTTCGCGCGGGACGGCAAGGTAAGGGAGGTAGCGCTGGGAGAAGTCAACTAAAAATCAGCCGCGAAGTGACCTATCTCGCCGATCTCTGGACTATATTATTAATTAACAACCGATATAATTTTTTCGAGATTAAATTTTACTCACTTGTACCCGGCATTCGTTCTCACAGGCCAAAAGTAACGGTCGGCGATTTGTGTACTTAGCGTGGAACTGCCGACGAAAATTTTCTGCATACCACAACAGCAGTCGCTCTTTGTCATTGACGCAACGATAACTGTCCGGAAGTGATTGCACATAGAGATCCTCCGTGATTATCGATACAGTTGGCAAGCATAACTTGATTAGACACAATTCGCGTTGCACCTGCCGCAGGATCTCCTCAGGAGTACGATCGGATTTCTCTATCCTCCTCCATTTATCTTCTGGATATCCATCCGGCGACGCCAAACGTGAGTTATCACATTTAAATTGCTTCGCAGTCGCGTCAGTTGCTTCTTGAATCGTTACGATATCGTTCATTGCGACGGCAATTTGATCGTCCAACAGCCGTGATTGTAAAAATACGCGTTTGATCAACCGACGAATCACGCGAATGTTTAGCACGATTACAGTACCGCGATTCGAATTCGCAATCGACATGCAAACAAACCGCGGTTGCTAGGGCAACGCGATACGGTAAGTATATCACGCCTTGAGTTAGTACCGTAGGTGGCAGCACGAATTGGAATGTGCGGATAATAAAAATATTCACTATACATATACTTATTGAAAGCTTTCAAAAAATGGTTATTTGTTTATGAGTTATTAGGTACGATGTATTGATTAGTAAAGATACGAAAAGTTGATTTTTATTTTTGGCGAAAACACTATCGCTCAGGCATTTTGTTTAAAAATCTCAGTAAAAGAGAAACTTGAGATTTTTTTATCTTAAATCTTATTACGACAAAAGCAAAAAGGTTTCTTTATTTCGATAATTCTATTACCGTAGAATGAAAAGTTTTGGTGTTCTATTTATCTGGTGTAAAGAAAAGAGATTAGGCTTAAAGCTGTGAAATCAGAGATGTCACTTACAGATGAAAGAAGTACAGGCTTTATTCTCAGTAGAAATAGATGTGTTTGAAAACTTATGAAAAAGGAAAAGCTTTTATTTTGATCATTGTTATGTATATAGAAAAAAACATTGATGATTTATTTAAATCATTAATGTCGGTAAAGAAGAAATCACCTCAAATACTTATAAATGTTAACAATGCACTCGTTATATGAGGCTACAGGTAAAAAAGTATGTCTCAATTTTTTTTATTAAAGAAAATTTAAAAATTTGAAGGGAAAAGAACTTTTATTTTGACATTTTACACAAAATAGAAATAGTGTAATCCATACAGGGTAAATCTTATATCCTACACCAGTCTTTTACCATGAGAGGATGGATTACCGACTGCAACTCTAGTTCACTGAACGGCACAAGAGGGCAGCTGCTTCGATCTCAGGGATGTGAGGCAAGTTGGAAACGTGTTTCATTTATACAGGGTGAGTTTTAGGCCGGTATTCATAGTCGATTGCTCTGTGATTGGTTGAAAATACATTAAGAGTATACTTAAGATGATCTTAAATATAAGAACGGATTATGAATACCTGCCATAGTCACTGAAATATAACTATACTGGAAGAGGCCTAAGCCAGGGTCTACAATAGGTGTAGTAAGCCTTAAACCGTAAGAAATTGATCAATCACAAGCGATTATTCTCCTCACTTCAGACTGTGACTGGTCAATTTTTTTACGGCTTAAGGTTTACTACACCTATTGTAGATCCGGGCTAAAGCGTGCCAAGAGAGAGAGCAAACTTAGGGGCTTCCTGTCTTTGTTGTACAGTCAAATCCAAAAGTTTATGCTAACTTCAGCACAGTTTACTAACGCAAAAAGTAAACTCTGCGCGTTGCGCCGTGCGCGCTGGCAGTCAAAAATATGTCGTAACTATTTCTTTTTATAATTTAAAAACTATGCTTGGGAGAAAATTTAGGTAAAGGAAAACTTCTCGATTTTCGCGATTTGAATGTGAAAATTCTCGGGAATCTAATTCTTGGAATTTTAGATAGTGCCACCTCTTTGCTGA
>NW_011967240.1:3336034-3382609 GCF_000949405.1 Vollenhovia emeryi | reverse complement strand
TTTGATAGTGCCACCTCTTTGCTGATCATGTTCTCCTGATACTTTGTCAGTTTTCCAGATTTGCGATTTGAAGTTTGAAATTCTCGGAAATCCAATCCTTGAAATTTCAGATAGCCTAACGAAACAGTAACAAGTTAACCGCCGCGCCAACTCGCAAATTCGCAATTTAAATAAAACAAATAAACTCGCAAAATTCGCGGCGAGAGTTCTCTGCGAGTTTTGAGTTTTCTCTGAGAGTTTTTTGTGAGTTCTGCGATTTCTCTGCGAGTTCCCCGAGAGTTTTCATGCGCAGAGAACTCGGAAAATTGTCAGCGAGAGTTCTCTGCGAGTTCCTACGGTTGTATATTGTATTCCTAAGGAAACTAATAAAACAAACCAAATCTAGTTCGAGATACAAGTAGCTAAATTATGAAACGAAACTATAAGTCGAATTACGAAAAACATGTAGAATAATCAAAGTATAATCTAAGTGTAATCTCATTGTTTTCACTATTTTATTCCAAACAGAACGAACCTATTGATAAGAATGTATGTAAAAAAAGTTCAGTAATCGTTACATAGAACAATTGCATAGAACATTGCATTTTATATGAATTAATATAATTTACAGCCATCTATACGTAGGACATAAGGTTCACCCTGTATAATGTGTATACATACAATTAATGTTTATAAACTTATAAATGTTCTGATTGTAAATGGATATGTGGAATGTACTAAACAAAAATAATAAATAATAAACCTTAATTAACTAACATTGCCCAATTTCTAACGAGCACGGTACTGTTCCCCTTCTCTTTAACAAAAATTCAACCAATATAAACATAGTAGAGTGAAAGATCCGTGCCCACACATTTTTACTTTTCTTTTTCTAGGTCCCGAAACACGAAAGATCAAAGGAATCTTACCGCATGCTCCGTCCAGTACTATATGTCGATGGTATCGCTATGGCCGGTGCCTGCAATGGCCGCGTTCAGCAGACACAACTGTTGAGTGAGCGCTCAGTATGATTAATACTTTTAGATCCAGCCAATCATATTAAGAAATCATTGAGTGCTCACTCAGTGTTGTGTCTGCTGAACGCGGCCAATGTTTCCGATCTACCGGCTTCACTGCGCAGACGTAAAGAATGCTCTTAACAGATCTCTTAACAACAGTGAGCGAGAGGTGGAGCGAAAGGTGGAGCGTGGGGCGTGGATGAAATGTAAAAAGGCAAAATAAAGGCTTTCTATTATATTCTATTTTAATTTTATTGTAGTGTTTTTAACAAATTCTGTTACTCTATCCATGCAAAAGGTCCTTGATGATAATATGGCCAAGTAAATAATAATATGCCCACTTAGATGCAGAGGTCATAATTTACACGGAAAAAATTATATTGATCTAGTATGTTTTTTACATGTTTTTAGGACGTTTGAAACAATTGCCGTTCGACAGTATCACGTGATGCTTTTATTTTTCGAAGTTTACGTGTTTGATGGAATTAAACCTATTTATTCCACGTAACATGTTACTGAGCGCCGCTTAAATTGTGTTTCCAGAAGATAAAGGTACATTCCATATCACGATGGGTAAAGGATTTTATTACGAATTTTGTCGTTGATAATGCAATATAACTTTTGATGTTTCTCTATTGATCTATGAGATTTTACAATAATTCGCCGTATCCCTTTATACAATGGTGGTCGAATTAAAATTGAGACGCCCGCCTAGCGAGAGGGAGGTCCAGGTTCAAACCCTGGTCGAGGTGATATTTTTTTGCAATAAATTTAGAATAAAATATTTAGACACTAACACCCTGTCACGGCTCTCAGTCCTTTATTCCTCCGATTTGTGTAGAAGGTTTCAGAAACACGTCTGTTACAATATTTCATAGAACATATTGCAGAATTCTTTCAGAATAGTTACACATGAAATATGTGTACATGATAAGAGCTAGCTGAAGCAACTAAGAAATTAAAAGTCAGGAAGAAAGTATAGGATTAAAGGGTTAATTATAATTAGAGTATGGAAGTAACTTGTAACGCCGTTACCGATTGCTCATCAATATAATAATTAGGGATATTCATGTTGACCGCTTGATGATCAAACAGGAATGTTGCACAACCGGGATATTATCGATCATCGGTCAATTTTATTTTTCTTTATCCCTGTCCAGTGGTCAATAATCAAGTTCTATTAATGCCCGCATGATCTTTGACTGTAAATAAAATCATGTATCTAATTATGTGTCTAATGATTCTACCAAAGAGTGTAGCTTGCGATAGGTAACGATTTATCATACAAGCAAATATGTATATGTATACGTATAATATTTACAAAATATGATATACTTACAAACGAATACTTTGCAAGATGATCCCAACAGTTTTTCTAGTGTAAAAGAAAATAAAAATTTTTACGTCTGACATAGGAAATACAGTGAGAGTTAAATTCGATTCCGTAATTCAAAATCTGTTTTTGACTGATTTTCTCTAAAACTACACAAGTATCAAACAAAGCAACTAATCGTAAAGCTATTTAACGTAGAAATAAAAATTGAAATCATTTTACTTTTTAGCTGCTTCAGGGATAGGAAGGAAAACATGGAAATTTCTCGACGTGTCGCGATACCAAAGCTTCCCGTATTGAGTTAAATTTTTTTGGAACAAGAATTAACGGCAACCGAGATACGATTAGGATACTGTTTTCACTTATGCTTATGTTTATTTATTAATTTTTTAGACGGAAGTCATCAAACTTGAAAATTTAATAAAAATATTCACAATGAGCATTCCTTCTTTCTGTCTCCCATACATACTAATTCATTCTCTCTTGCTCGGTTACATATTCTCTCATTCGGTTACATATTCTCTCGTCAACACTCTCTCTTTCTCTCGTTTACATTCACTCCCTATCAGATATTCGTCTCTGTTACCTGCATGACCTTAACGATAGTTGTGTCCAGAAAACACAACGCTTGAATGAATAATTAACTTCCGTAAAACATTTTGGTATCAATTTTGAAGTATATTTTAAAATGTATACATGTTTAAATATAATATTTAAACATACATATATACTTAGAAATATACTCCGTTTCAAATGTTATTCGAAAATTGTATCATTGTTTTCTGTGCGCAGCTATTTATGAGCTTATCTGCAGGTAGCGGCCATTATTTTTTTTATAACTATTAAATTCGTACCGATCGCCTTTCGGTACTTGGATGTGTTCATGTATACATATATTAAGAATGTTTGTGATTTGTATATGTATATTTGTCTTGTCATGTTGTGTAGCCATGTATTGCATGTTGTATGTGTAGTATGTATATGTACATTCAATTATTAATAATTATTATTAATAACAACAATAATTAATACGGATAGAAAATCATGTAAATGACTTAGTTTGCTGAACATTAATTCTTCAGTAGTACTCCATAAGTAGTGAAGTTGTTACAGTTCAATGTTCACGATTGTTCAACATGTTCGGTCAAGCGAGGCCTTTTTTTCTATTACCACGATTTGCTCGCTTTTCAAGAGAAGAAAAAGAAATCTCGTCATGAATGAGCTTTCAAAATCTTCCAATTCTAAAGTTAACGATTGTTGCTCGATCGGAGCTGCCGAGGACAATACACAAAACTGTAATCTTCACTATATATAGTTTCACTTGATTAAAGATTACGTTAACAGCGTCACTCCTCGCGGTTAGCAAACCAACGTCAGTATCATCAAATTGTTTTCGTCCTGATTATGCGGATTCAATCCAAGATAACGACCGTATCATCTTGGCGACCTGCTCTTTGGAGGTGAAACGGATTCACGGGAAGTGACATTCTGCGCCACGGTTTGCGTGCCGCTCTTCGTAACTCCACCGAGGCCATAGTTCTTCTAACTCTTCTGTAATTCAATAAATCGATAGAATTAATACACACAGCATACGTACATGTCACTGCCACATAGGGTCCGTTGTTCCAACCTCTTGGTAAATTAACTAATACTCAAATCATATGTACGTCTTTGTTTTTCCTTCAAGTTAAACACAGTCAGACATATAATTTAACTATTAGTTAGCTTACCAAGAAATCGGAAAAACCAGCCCATTATCGTAACTACTTGTAAAATATTACAAGTTAACAAATTTTTATACAAAAATTCAGAGATATGGCTTGGAGATATAGATAATGAAGAAATGAGAATAAATAAGTTAATGGTAATTAAAATGTATTCTTTTCTTTCTTTCACGTAATCTTACTTCTTTGAAATTATTTATATAATGTAACTGATAAATGTTACAATCAGACAGAGATTTATGACTACATTTTTCCACATTTATATCTTTTTATACTTCTTGATTGTTACTCAAGAATCATACTCGTCTTCAACAACTTATCTGACTTTTTATACTAACTTGATCTGTTCGGTGGCGCGGAAGTAAACATCATCGGGCGCGTCCATCCACGACATGACTTGCTTACGTGCGTTACTTCTGGACAGCGGTGGACCATGAGGCAGCATATGTGGATGAGAGGCCCTACCGTTAAGGGGCGGCGCAAGAGGAAGAACTGCAGGCGTGGGGTGTTCCAGCGTGTGCTTCGGATGTAGTTGTTGTGGATGATGAGCCCTTTTCGTGGGTGGTGCACCAGAAGGAAGTCCTGCATTCAGGGCGAGATCTAGAAAGACGAAGAATCGCGACAATGTTAAAGAATCCTTCAGTCAATATAAATAAATAGAGGCAAAAGAGTCAATACCGGTTGTTAGTGCTGCGTTTCTATATTTAAAACATTCGAAATATGTATAATATGTAGACCTTTCCGCCTGACGTCAGGCCTTCTTCAGTACGATAAGAAGAATTAATAAAGTCTGTAGAAAAACGCAGCAATATAAAACGAAATCGATTTTACAATGTGACCGAACTTAACACTAGATCGCATTAACGAAATTCTTTAAGTTCTTAAAAGTGCGGTAGATTGTTGAAAAATCAGCCAGTCGGACAAACCGGCCCATTATTGTAACTACTTGTAAAACATGACAAGTTAACAAAGTTTACGTAACATAAAAAAATGGTCCAAAATGTAAAATTAAGTAAAAAATAGTAGGTTTTATCTGAGAGTATTGTGTACTTTCTGTTGGTCTTCTGTGTGACAGAGTTAGTGGCCACAGACTGAACTTCAGTCATTCCTCAATCATTCTTCAGTCATTTTAACATAATCGTACTTGCAAGATATTTTCATGGCGTGTTAACGTCAAAATATGCTTTTCCAATTACTTAATACGATTATGAAAATCCCATTTGTCAGGTAATAATCGAATAATCGCTATGGGTTTAAAATCCTGTCTAATATTTCTACACAGAAAGATCATGTAAACTGATCTAAACAGATTCTTGTTTATTGGGATGCATATGAAATTCTCTATCTTTTCTATAGCTTATAATAATAATTTATACAGGGTGTCAGTGAATGTTTGGAACTTATTTTTTGTGTAGACAAAGTGGACCAAACTGACATGTAGTGCGACACAGCTATCTTTGAATTGGCCTTGGAGATTAAAAAATCCTTTCACATACTTGAAGTATATACAAAAATACATTGCAGGCTAGTCAATTTCAAACTAAAAACGAACAAAACTTATAAAATATCTCTTGGTGTTGCACGTAAAGCTGTCAGTTCAAAGAAACATTCGCTTGTATACAAATCATATAATCTATTTGCACAAATCGAAAGCAGCCTGCAATTCGGATTAGATCAAAGAATAATGTCGAATCAGTAAAACAGTAAGATTAAAAGTTTAATAAAAAAAGATTACTGAAAAACTTTATTTTATATAAAAACATATATCTTTACACCCAAAGTGTAGCTACAAAATGACAAACTATAGGTGTCAGACCTTGCAATAGATAGCGCTCCAATGTGTTAGACAAGGATAGATCTCATGAAAATCTCTGTTCTCATCTCTTTTATGTTGTGTGTGTATAATTATGTTTCCAACACATCTACGTCCTGGGATGAATAACAATATAGGACATAAAATTACCGACGAATTCGAAGTTTAGCTGTCAGTCCAGGATGCCTTAACGAGTTATTAATTATAAAAAAATCGCCGTCTTAGCCCCGGCCTATCGTCCACTGTAAGCGCGCGGCGAGTTGTTAATTATGTAGCTGTTGCAGTTTTTAATAAACAACTCTTGCGAGTCTAGCAACGTTCCAGCGCAGGCTGGCCGCATCTCGCCGCGCGCTTGTACTGGGAAGGAGGCTGGGCTAAGACGGCGACTTTTTACAATTAATAACTCGTTAACTATTGCAAAAATTACAAAATGGTAGAAGACTTTTCGGCTCAGTTTGTTTCACTCTATCTACAAAAAAAAGTCCCAAACATTCACTGACACTTTGTATAAACAAAAAGGGTACTTTGTATCTTGGGTGTTTCCTATTCAAGTATTGATTATTGTTACCATTAAAATTATACGTGTAAAATTATCGTTCTATTGTAATGAAACACAAGTTATTTTAAACTCATTGAGCGTGGTAATAAAACTTACTATCGGAACCATTGATTTCATCAAATGGTCTTGTGCGTTTCAGGATATTCTGCGGAGTCGACATGACAGGCTGCGGCTGGGGTGGCGTCAACGTAAGCCTGTCCACTTCAGGCTTGTTTGGTACCCTCTCATACAAAAGACTGCCGTCTAAAATATTAATGCTTCGTGTTATCAGATAACATGTATAGCACGCATATGTATGCACAGGTAATTAACTTAGCTGAATCATTTCTATCAGTGAAAGAAATATTTTATAGTATAAAGTCAACGGAGTACACGATACTATTTTTTTTCACTGAATCGCTTGCGAGAGCCAATAAGGATGCAGAGTTTCAGATCAGGTGACCTAAGGGCAAATTCTGATTGGCTCTCGCAAGCAATCCAGTAGGAAAAATAGTATCGTGTGCCGTCGGCTTATTTTCTTTCTGCTTCGTATAAAATTATTTCGAAGATGGAATACTGATGGAAAATACATCTCAGTATATACACACCATATATTATACCAGTCACGTTACGTCATAGTATATATATATAAATATATAAGGAGTCAACTGAAATAATCAAGAATGTTGGATAAATAAAGCCAACGGCACTTCAGCTTTGAGTCACCTGATCGAAAACTCTGCATCCTGATTGGCTCTTGTAAGCAATCCAGTAGGAAAAATAGTATCGTGTGCCGTTGGTTTAACATAACGTATATTTGAGTTATAAGTCAATAATACTGATTGTAAGTAATATAAAAAGCTGTCTCTTCTCAACAGTCTTATAAAATACACACTTCATTTCTTTATTATTGGAAAACTTGTCAAGACTACTGTCTCAAATGGTCTTATGTATCTTACCTGATTTCTTGCCTAATTTTTTTATATTGTATGAAGGAAATTGTCACATACGCCACTCATGCGTAAATCTGATCATGACCAATGTGTTGAAGTATTTTGAAATGTTTTTTTTTGTATATATCTTTTATTTAAGAATTCTCAACGTATCATATCACACCTCATCTATAATTGTTTTTTAATATTAAAATTTGTATCACTCAATGTGAGCTAAACATTTTGCATTTTTTAAATTTCAGGGTGTCCAGCAAACTCAATGAAGAAAATTCCCTGAATTTTGCAGGTTTCCCAGGAGCCGAAATAAATTTTTCCCTGACCGTTTAGTATAACTTTTGTCGAGATGCATAATCTGCGAACTGTATTCAAGTAAATGTTAAATGACGAAGTCCTTGAAATATTTTTCTCGGGAAACAAAAGTCCCGAATTTAAAAAGGTAAAAATTTTAATTAAAGCAATTATATCATCTATGTATAATACATTGTGTAATAGGAACGAACATATAATACATACGAATCATTTGTGATACCGTACGTAATCATATATGATGCTTTCGTTTTGCTTAACTGCATTTTGTTTGCAACTTGTTAGATAGTAACTTGTTTAAATAGTACTGTTTAGTAATTCATCTTTTTTTTTATAGTTTTGTCTCGGTTGAAAACATTGAAATAAAATAACAAGACGATGAAAATATAAATTACCGACCACGCTTATAAATTAATGTTTAGCAAAATAGAAAATTAGTGTACAGAGAGAGCCAAAGAAAAGTTTATTTTCTAAAAACTTTAAATTATTCAGAAAAAATGTGAAACGATGTAAAAAAATCCAGATAAATCGTAAACTTTCCTGACAATTCCCGGTTTTCCAGATTTCCCTGACCACTGGACACCCTGAATTTCTAAAGTAAACCTTTTCAATTAACTTTGGAGATTAAAACATTTTTGTTATCACTTGTAATTTCAGCTTGTTGTAATTAATTCTTCAGATAACTAATATTTTTACTGTAAACTCTACTAATAATTCTAACATGGATTATTCCATTTGTTAGTAAAAATATTCGTGCTCTTTGAAATAATATACATATCCTACACACCTTGGAATACCATTTCACTATGTAAGGTAATCAAATACTTCAATTTACTTCGACTGAAGTATTTGTGATTTCTATTGTAATTCAATCACAAACAGTATTTACGTAAGTAGAGAGTGACTATAAATAATTATTTTTAAAAAATTACTAATTCTCAAACTTATTAATTTAACACTTAAATTAATTATGCTGATAAAAAACATAGAAAAATTTAAGAAATTACAATTAATTTAGTTTGTGTTCCATGTTATGGAAGGTGTTCCAAAGTACACAGAGATACACCGAACAGTATCTCAAAACAGATTTTACATTTATTTAAAATTGTAGTTCTCTCTTTTTATTTAAATAAATTTAATTAAAAATTTTGTACATTTATATATAGGTGCTCGTAAGTCTTTTTCCTAAAGATTTTTTATGCAAATTTCAGTAGCGAAAAATAAAAACTTAAAAACTGTCATAGGTACATCATCTTCTCTATATGAAGTAAAAGCATGCTATATACCCGGTGCCTTTGGCGGACGTGGAAATGAGACTCGGTCGGGCTGCTTGCGTTGCGCTGGAGAAGTTAGCGTCAGCCAGTCCCAGTCGCCGGGCTGCCGTGGTGCTGGATGATTGCCTAAACGCGAAGCGATGTCGATCACTTGGGGACGCGACCGAAGCCGTACGGGGCGTGCAAGGATACGCAGCTCCGTAGACGTCTTGGATGCCAGCTGGGCGCATAGATGCCGCAACGGCGCGGCATTCACCGGCTGATGGGGTGCTCGTGCGGCGTGACGTGTGCGCAACTGCGTGGCGCACAAACGTCGCGCTGCACGCGCCAGCAAGGAGGTGCGTAGATAGAACGCGGACCGGGTCTTCATGATCGGCCGTGGCGATCCACCACCGCCGCCGCCACTTCCGGCGGCGCCACGCAGATCTACTCCGTGCGCGCTCGCGTAGTGACGGCTCAAATGAGCTTTCAGTTTAAACTCCTTCCCGCAGGAGGGAATGCTGCATCGATGCGGCCTGTGCGCGCCGCCCATCCCCTTGCTCTCTTCATCCGACCCGGCACCGGCGCGTTTCCTCTCGAGATCGACGTCGTCTAGACGTGAGGGCGACTGTTTTGTAGTAAAAAAGAGAAAGCGGCATGAGATATAAAAATTTGCCATTACCACGGCACAATCCTGTATCATTAGACTGATCTTATACATACCTTGAGTCCTCCATACTTCTTCCAGTATATCCAGCATGCGTGGCAAAGCCGGTAATTCATGTGCGATGGTCCCCAAGCGTACCAGTGTGGACTTTGGGTGGCTTGACAACCCTCGCATGGCTTCCCACCGACTCCGACCATAAGTATTCCGGAATTGTCACCTACCATACTACCGTTACTATTACCATTCAAAACACTGGTCGGCTTTCCGTTGCTATTGCTGTTACTATTGCTCAATGGAACAATACTGGCGGTCGAAGGAGCAGTTGTCGACATAGGAGTCTTGTTTGGATAATTTGGTATATAAACTTGCTTCAGTTTACTCTCCGCTTCTACAGCCTTTACTCTTTTCTGCTGGACATAGCGATCCGTCGTTTTCCACATGTAATAGTACTCTATGACATTCTTGAGCGATTTCCACGGTAACTGGAAGATATCAGGAAGGCACGTAATCAATCTCGGTCGTTCTCACTCATTCACTTGTGTTGTCATACGCTTACAAAATCTGCTCGTATATCGGCAAAATCCTTCCCGTATTTCTCGAGCGCCTCTTCGAACAGATTCGCCTCGGATGCGCTCCACTCTTCCATTTCGTCTCGGCACAATATGGGGCCGGTGCTAGGTACTAGAGATGCTATGGCATTCGCTAAGTCATAGCTATGCAGATGCACTGTGTTCATCGCGTGAAACTGCAATGCAATTGACAAAATTTAATGAAACAAATAATAATAATACCCTATATAAGAACATTCATTTATCTATTTTTATATTTATATTCTGTCCGCAGAACATGCGCCAAACATTTCTTACAAGAGTGATATCTCTAGATGCAGCAGCTGCGGACATGTGCAAGGAGGGCTGCTTAATGGAGGACGAACAGTCTAAGGCTCTCGCGAAGGTGCCTACTGATCTACTAACGACGAGGAATTGATCAATCTGACGATCCGTCAAATTATGTCTCGGAGTCCAAATCAAAGTCTCCAAGTCTTGTAACCTGCGAGTATCCGCTTCTTTCTCTGCGTGCGTCAATACCGCCGGTATATCTGTTGCTTGATATCTGTTACCTACTCTAATTTCGCCTACAACGTAACAAGTATTAATTTCGTCAAGCCTCCATTTATTTCGAGAAAAAAGTGCACCACAATATCGTACCTTTGTCAGCAAGCAAAGTACGCTGAGCAGGATCAAATACTAAGCAGTAAAAAAATGAATCATCCCTGTTTATATAGTTTGTCGCGGATTCGGTTTCATTCAATAACGTAACGCAGCATTTGCCCCTAATATGCGTGGCTGGCAGCGTCTCCACTTGTCGTGATAAAAACAGTTCTCTGTGTTTCATTTGGTGACGTTGCTTAGAACTCAATTCCGTTACTCCTCCAGGGATACCTTCTTCCATCCCTATACACGATGAAAAAAAAAGTAAACGAAATAATATTCGTGTCACGTTATCGTGAGATAGAAAGAATATCGTCTTGTATGAATCAATATAAGTTTTCGAATTACGGTAAAAAAAAAGAATGTATTATCAACGATGAAAAAGTTAAAAAAGCTGAATAATCATATACTGTACAAAATAACACATTTAACTCTCCAAGCAAGTAATTTAAAAATAATTTAAAACCACTGAATCGTTTTATTTTTTATTAATATGTACATCGATTGAAAGTAGTCTTATCATTATAAGGAAGAGAACATTTTCTAAAGAACATGCAGAAGAAGTATGCAATAACGGTAAGTAAGGCCTGTTGGATCGAGGATAAATATAAAAGCTAAATACGCGAGGAAACGGCATGCGTAAATTCTCATATTTGAACATCCACACATGAAGCTATTTCCATTTTTATCGCTCGCGCTTTTAACTAATTGTCTTAGTAATTTTTGTAATGCAATTCGATATCGATTTGGCATCGAGTGAAAGTTAATTTACGCGACGTCTTGCAGCTTTCGGTTAACCCGAGACTAACGTGTCCTGAGTACACTATTATCTTTTTAATTAATCTCTTTATACTCGTCTCATCTATTTCGCAGGAAGTTAAAGTAATGAAGTATACATGAAATGCGGGGATAATACGGCAGAATCAATGAAAACTCGAGCACGGTACTGAACCAAAAAGAGAGACATCAGCAAGAGCGGGCAACATAAAGGCAAACGTAGAAAAATTGCAAGGCAAAAACAATAATCTGCAACGGAAAATTAACTGCCGATAAAAAAAAGTTACGTCGTTTAGAGAAGCCTCAGATTACTAAAGTGTCATCAGATGCGGCGGGATTCTTCTTTCTACGTGTATGTGAATGATAGGTAAAGGTGTGTCGTGTCGACAGGTGGACTCTAGCTGACTAACGGGAAGCTCGAGAATATTTTAAGTTGGTGAACGGATAAGATCGAGACGCTGGAAAATGTGATGCTTAAGACGCGAGAGAATCTACTGTTCTAAATATCAAATGTTATAAAGTGAAATAAATACGGAATAGGTATTTGTGTGGAATGAGTGCGAATGAATTTGTACGGGCACTTTTATGTTAAAAGCCACCGAAGCCCTTGTCGTTTAACTAGAAAGAAAGGAGCCTGGTCATGCCCAATTTACTATATCTTCGGCCTTACAGTGAAATGTCTGAATTCGTGACATACACCAAGATTACAAAGAATTGTTTATAAATCCCGCCGCTAATCAGTAGCCTTGTATCGTCATTGGCTTCTATGTAAGACTAATGAGATAATCAAAAGATGCAAGTATGCCGCTTACCGACGAATCTATCTCGCACTATCAAACGCTTTATGGGCGAAAATACTTATCGGTTTCAGTTTTACCAACAACGCGCCAAGATGACGAGGCTTTTTGCAATCCAATATACAACTTATGTTCCCGGGCCTTAAATAATTATTTATTTCAACTCAAATCGATCTCTTTTAGGACTACAAATAAGAACGTGCTACCAGTGTGAGGTGCTAAGAAATGCTTAAACTAAAAAAAAAACTGATCATTTAACATTCAAGCACGACAGAAATACAATAATATCACATTGTACTACTCGACCAAAGAGGCATGAGAATAAAATTTTTCTACACAATTAAACGTATGCATTTGATACAGACGTGTATAGAATTATGAGAGACATGTACATTCCTTAGAATTGCTACTCTTGCAATCGCTATTTCGCAAAGTTCGATTAGATTCGTCGATAACGGTCGACTACTCTCACTCACCGTGGGGCTCTTGGGCCTCCGATAATGGGGCCTTCAGCCAGCCCCCTTTACCGCCCCCTTTGATCATCACTTTGGGCCCGATACCATCTTTATTAGTCATTTCCTTAGCAGTGTCGGGATTCTCGAGTTTCTGATTCTGTGTACTCGCAGGGGATTCTGACCTCTGCTGCTCCGCGCTTGCCACTGGAATTTTCATTACAAGAAACCCACTCTACTAATTCTCGTCTTTCCAATCTTGTACACAATAGACGCAGGAAGATACGTACGGGCGTGCTAAGCGCGACGCCGTCTCACGCGGAGCGCCCTTGCCGTGCCTAAAGGGCCCTACGCGAGTCATCCACCTTCCTTACGCTTTTCCTATCCTATCGATTTCGCGCGCGCCACCACCGACACACGCCGCTCGTCCAGCTCATCAAGCGCAAATCGTGATTGCACAATTGCGTTACGTGCGATCCGCGATCCTGATTATCTCGACCAATTCCGTCCGCGTTTCTATTTACAATTCATAGCTCCACGTCGTATTTTCATTCGCGCGACGTACGAGATCAATACCTCCGCCACGTTGACCGTTCCTCCGCGGGCGCGTGGATCAAAATACCGCCTCCGGCGTCGAATCCTCATTTCGAGGGTGTACAACGCGACCAAGTACCCAAGACTACCGCTAATTACCGCCGAGTACCGCGTATCGGTGCTCCCGAGCGTTCGCTTTCGGACCAAGAGGTGAGCGGAATCGTCCGCGCGCGCGGTTCTTCTCTCTCTCTCTTTTTTGCACCCCGCGATCGACCGGCGGCGAACCGCGGGGCGCGGAACGAGATAAAAATTCATTACAGCCGGCCTGCCGGCCGGACTCTCGCCGTCGCCTAATTAGCCGCGGATCCGTCCGACGCGCCTCCGTACGCGAGTGCTCCGCCGGCCGGCACGCGGCGTGAGCACGGGCCCGCGACCGATTTCTCTCCGCAAAACCCTTTTCCTTCGTACTCCCCCTCGGCCCTTCCGTTCGCCGCTTGCAGTTACACGCGGACACACCCGGGTGCGATAGCGTGTGTATCGACTTCCGCGAAAGACAAAGGAGAAACGTATTTTCTTTTTTTTTTAACACGAAAATTCGAGGTACCTCGGAGGAGCAAGAGAAAGAGAGGAGAGGAGAGGGGGAGAAAGAGAGAGAGGGGGGGGGAGAGAATGCGAGAGAATACGACGAAAAGGGGAGAGAACCCAATTCGGAGCAAATACCGCCGGACGAACGCGTATACATGGACGACGAGGCCGTTACATATATATATATACTATATACATACACATACTCAGAACACAGACAAAGAGAGAGAGAGAGAGAGAAAGAGAGAAATGTATACATATACATGGGGCGCGAAAGAAGAGGAGGAGAAGAGGAAGAGAAGGAGAGGAAGAAGGGGGGGGGGGCGAGTCTGGCGTGGCGAGGGGGACGAACGTACGGGGGAGAGTGGTAGCAAATGCTTAAAACGAAGATGGCTAGTGGGGCCCACCATTTTCGCCCGGGCACACACGTACACACGTGTCGGTGTGTGCGTCGGTGTGAGGGAATACACGTAACATATACCCAAGCAACCCCTGCGTCAGCCATCCATTTAGTTGAGGGTGGTGGGTGGACCGGGTGGGGGCAGGGGGGGAAAAAGGGGGGGGGGGAGGGGGGCCGGGGGGTGGTGGAGGAAGGGGGGGGATGGGGTGGGGGAAAGGGGGGGCCGAGCGGGGGCACCAGCGTCCCCCCTTCGGCCACCCCCATCCTCCCCCCCCCCAGGCAGATCGATACAACCCCCGTCTCCCACAACCCGCCCAACCACCCCCACAACTTTACTTATTATACATTCCCACCCCAAATCCCCGCGTCTCATTATCTTTGTCATTGCGAAGGAAAAATCGAGAAAGCCCCGGGATAACGCGCGACTCTCTACGCGGCCGGCGACCGAGGACTGAATTGCGTGCGTGCGTGCGTGCGTGCGTGCGTGCGTGCGCGTTCGTTACGTGTGTACACGCGTGTCTCCTGGGAACGGGGATTTCTTTTTTTTTTAATCGGTCTTTGGAGAACGTATTAATATCGGATGAGCGTAAGCGGATCGTTTCGCGCCGGAGATCAGCCGCGCGCCGAAGCGTTCGCGCCTCGGAGATTTTCCCTGTCTCCGGGGCTGCAGTCGAAGGAATTTGGGAAGGAATGCGAGAGGACAATTTTTCGGGACTGAAATATCCTCAAAGGGGGGGGACTCGCCACAATAACTTCTACAAATCGAACAAAGGTTTCTCCCTCGCCCCGCTTAAAGCCGTTTTACACGGCGCCGGCGGCGACGCTTCGACTCGGATCTCGAGCAGATTCTTCTTCCCGCTCCGCGGTAGCCACGGCTACACACGGCACGGCATGCACACACAGCTGCACGCGGTGTCGCACGCGCAAACCCCCCCCCCCCCCCGCCTCACCCTAAACCCCCGGTATCTCTCGAAATTTCGTACCGCCTGCATTTCGCGAGAGAGAGGTGTCTCTCGTCAATAATGATTGCCAAAGCGGAGAAAATCGATACCGCCTGGAAATTGCGGGCGGGATCTTCCACGCTGGGAGATGAAACCGTGCCCGCGGATGAATTTTCCTCACCTATGAACGGTTATCGATCTGCCGTACGAGCCGGCGAGCGCTAAAACCAACTTGTCCTTCCCGTACTTTATGGTAATTCGGCGTCTCGCCCGGTGTCGTCGCGTTTTGCACGTTCGGAAACCGCGAATTTCGCCGGGCGGCCGCGCGCCGCGCCGCGCCGCGCCGGGGGAGCCGAGGGACACGCGAGCCCCGACGGGTGTAGACGCGCGCGCGAGAGAGCGAGATCTCGCTCCCTCTTTTTTTTTCCCCCGTGTCGCACCAACGGAAGCAGGCATACTCTCGTGCGTTGTTAGTAATACGTTAGTATACAAATTCGAAACCCTGTTGCAAAACGGCTCATCGAGACAGATCTTCTCGGGAGGAAGCGTGTTTAGATTACGTCCAGAAAAGGGTTCAAGTATTAATTTTCCTCGTACGTGGAGACGTGCGTGAAGCGAGAACGTAGAGAGAAGAAGTCGGGGGCAATTCCGTACTAACTCGTGAGACTCTCCGACACATGGTCTTCCCACACCATTTGCAAATATTTACGATAACACTAGGTAGCCTCTTGGTTTTTTTTTCTTGCGCGCGCGCGAGGACGTGTGCTACTTACATTGGTGTTTGTCCGCCAGCATAACCAAGGTGGGCGGTAAATCCCTCCGCCTGAAGAAGCACATCACTTTTGCTTCCACATTGCCGCTCGCGGTCTGCAACAGGAAACGGGGGGGAGAGGTTTAGCGAATTTCGCGCCGGGTCCGCCGCCAGGTGTGCGCGCATGTATCTGCATTATTAACAGGACTTAAATATATTTCGATACGTGAGTACAGACGAATATAAATAGCCGGTCGATCCTCATTATAATTTCTCGCTAAAATGCTAAGGCGCCGCCACCACCGCCGCCGCCGCTGCCGCCGCCGCCGCCGCGTCGGCTCCGCTCTTAATGTCTTACCTTATTTAATTCTTCTATCCTCCTGATCTGATACGGCGATGAGTTGGTGGTCTCAAAATACACGTAATCTAAAAACAAACCAGCAATCGATATTAACGATCTCGTGAAAAAAATTGTTTTATACGTAAAAAAAAAGGTAAAAAAAGCTACAAAATTGTCAAGGGACCCCGGCGGTCTCGCTGGCACGAGGATCTCGAGGATTCTAAGGAATCTAATTTAAAAAAAAAGGAGGGGGGAGGCGGAAATTAGAGTGCAAAGATCTCTCTACACCCGGGAAAATTTCGTGGGGACAAAAACGGAGGTGGAGATTTCGGTCGGACGTCGCTGCCGTCGCCGCCACCGGCGATACAAAACCGAAGGGAGAGAGAAAGAGAGAAAGTGAGAGAAAGAAGAGCAAAGGACGAGGATCGAGGGGAAAGAGAAAACGGTCTCTCGTCGCACTGAGAGAGAAGGAGAGAGAGGGAGAGAGAGAGAGAGAGACACAGAGAGAACGCGTGGCACCTCGTGCACGACGGCATCGATACAACGAATAGCGGCGATTCCGGGCGGTAATCGCCAAGGATCCAATTTTGATCCGCGAGATTTGTCGCGCAAGAAATTAGCGTGACCTGAACGTGAGAGAGCGAGAGGACGGTTGCGCGGGTGAGGAAGGTGGCGAACGAAGGGCAGGGAGGGAAACACGGGATAGGGAAGAGACGGAGAAAGAGAGCGCGCGCGAGAGAGAGAGAGAGAGAAAGAGAGAGAGAGGAGGAAGAATGGAGGAGTCGGATGGGCGAGGAGAGGGGGAGGAAAAGCCGGAGCGTAGGTATAGGACGTTACGGAAGGGGGGAGAGCGTGAAGGGGGGCCGAGGGGTGGCGGAGAGTACGAGGGAGATCCAGATGAAGAGTGGAAAGAAGAGAGGGCGCGCGGGGAGCGGGGGCGAGCGGTAAAAGCGGGAGGGGAAGGGGGAAGAACGCGCCGCGCGCGGAGGGTATAGGGGACGCCATTGCGATGCCATTTGCAAACATTAATTTCTCGGAGTTAATTAAAGCCGCTCTCTCTCTCTCTCTCTCTTTCTCTGTCTCGTTCGTTCCCCCTTTCTCTCTCTCTCTCCCTGTTTCTCTTTTCATCTCCACTTCTCGAATTCGCGAAACCGACGACGATCGACACCGTTATCGCCGTCGCCGACAACGACGTCCCCACGTCGGGGTAACGCGGTCCGCGGAATGCATGCGGTTATACTTTACCTCCCACCCGGTACATGTTGGCCGTCATGTCGTCCGCGTCCTGCGTGGTCCCGAGAGCGAAATTGGCGTTCTCGTGGTTGCTGTGGCCCTCGTGGTATTCGGCCGGCATCGGCATCAAGACTCGGGTCGTCCTCCGCAACGTGTGTTACAATCCCGCGGTCGCTGCCGCCGATCGCGGGCACTCGCACTCTCCCCCCTCTCTCTCTCTCTCTCCCTCAGTCTAATTACCACCGTGTCTCTCTCTCTCTCTCTCTCTGTCTCACTAGTCCTCTAGTAGTTGCCTCCCGCGCGCGTACTCTCGCTCCGTCTCCTTCCTTCTCTCACCTGGACAGTCAACACCTCGCGGCGTAACGCTCCATCGTGTTTATTTGCCCATCGCCGATCCGCTACTAGGTATTAAACTTTCGTCCCCGTCTGCCTCGCTGCCTGTGCGTCCTCTGTCCGTCTGTCTCTGTTCTCCCGGGGGAGGAGAGGGAGGAGGGGGGAGCGGGGGTTTCGCTCTTTCTATTGCCCTATCTCCGTCCTTCTCCGTCTCTCCCTTTTTCGCCTCGTCTCTTTCTCTCCTTTCCTTTCCTCCCTCCCTCTCTCCGCCTGCGGGGGTTCGCACGGTCGCTACCTGTGTCTTCTCTGTGTCCGTCTCCTTCTCCCTCTATCTCTCTCTCTCTCTCACTCTCTCTTTCTCGGGACCGGAGTTTTACGTTGCGTGCTTTACCTTCGAACTGTTATTCACAACACTCGGATATAACGTTCCGCTGTTCCGTTCGGCTCGTTCCGTTTTCAACGACACGCTACCCGACGAGCGAGCGAGCGAGCGAACGAACGAGCGTGCGTGCGTGAACGCGTCAACGAGCGTACACGAGCGTGCGTGGCGTGCGTGTATGCGTGGACGCGGCACACGCAGCACGCACAGCACCGGAGGGCGGGAAAATGTCCCGCGCGTACAGTCAGCGATTTGCGCGCGGCCGTCGCCGCCGGACCGCCCCGCGCCTCGTGCGTCCCGTGCGAGGACGGCTAACAGCGTCGGCGACGAGCACCATCGAGGCCCGCCATTTTCGTGTCGGCGAGCGCGAGCCGCTCAACGCGGGCCGAAGGCTGCGCCGGAGGCGCCCCGCCACCCCCGACTCGTCCTCGTCCGTCCCGTGCGAAGGCACCGACGCGCACCTCTCCTTCCGGCCAGAAAATCCGTCCGGCCGCCGGGAAACCACTCACCCGTTTCACACTATCGAGAGCGGCGTCCACCGTCGCGCCGCCGCCGCCACCGCCGCCGCCGCCGCCACCACCGCGTCGTGTACACGTCCCTCGAGCTGACTCGCGATCTCAACCGCTCCGTTCGCGAGCGCCTGTGCGAGTCGCGAAAAGCCAACGCACTCCCCGGCCGAGTAACGGAGAAATAACCGATGGTAACCGATGGCGAACGCGGGTGTCGCGCGCCAGCGCCTCTACCGGCACTCGCCGGGAGGGAATCCCGCGCCAAGCGGAATCGTCTAGGGACTCCGTCGCCAGGCCTGGATCCCCGAGCGGCGATTGGTCCGCCATTTCCCTTCGATTCGCGCCACTCTTCAAACCCCCCGGTCGATTATTCTTGGCCCCGCGAGGAACAATATGTTTTCTAAACAGGCCAACGTTTGTTGTACAAATATTTAGGAGTGACTGGCAGTTACGCGAAACAATAACGAAATGGTAAAATATAAGTAATAAGTAATAAGTAAAATATAAAAGTAATAAGATCAGTCGCGCGGAACGTTCAATCGCGCTCCTCGCAGTCGGAACACGTTCAGGATAGCGACGAAAAATTCACAGAACACGATAGCACTCGCGAAGGATCAAACCTAATAAAGCTTGCCAGTCGAAGATTTTATCAGGATTTAATTCTTATAATAATAAAACGGACTTTAAACTTTGATTAAATTTCATATTCAATTAAACCAGTTGTTACCCACGAGACGCTGCGGGACACGTTCCATTCGATGGTCCAGTGGCCACGCTATGTTTAAAATCAAAGGCGGCGACTTTGAGCATCGCCGAGTTGATCTCGATTGCACTATTGGAGATATGATTTGATATTAGAGGAAAGTCGCCTACTATGAAACAGCGGGGTTTCTACCAAATCAATCGCTGTCTGTTGGTTCCACCACGAATTTATTGCCCTCGAAGTGAGACCTGCTCAGTGGAAAATTCATTGTTAGATTGCGTAATCGCCGCGAAAGAAGATTGCGATTGACTTTGAACGCTGAAAACCTGCCGTCTCGTGTTAGAAGCTTATCTCAGAATAGGAGAATTTCCTCTATTGCTACAGAAGGTAAAAGACAGAGCGAGTGGGTCAATTGTTGAAACTCTCTAGCAATTATTGCGATCACAATGGGCAAGAGACGTAGGTAACAATGTAAATACCCGGGGAAAACGGCCTAATCAAAGTGATGTCAAAATGCCATCAAATTGATGAGGGATGAATAGTCAAAATGATGGCAAAATGATAATAATTTGACTGCAACACGTCCCGTGCCTTGATGGTGATTCAGACTGTCATTTTGATGTTCGTTTGATGTCGAAAGTAAACAATTACTCTCTACAGGAATCACTGCAATACACTAGAACAAAATGACAATTGAAGAAACAACTTCTATCGAAACATCGAGTGGCGCAACAATTATCGGTGAAAGAGAAAATTGTAGGTTCCTGAAGCAGTGGAGAGCTCGTGGTAAATGAAATAATGTTTGTGCGTAGTATATGAAATATTTATATTTACGAAAATTAGTCTTTTTCTATACAATTGCTAATGCGCAGTCACATATTTCTCCATTTTGTCGGAATCGCCAAAGAGAATCGCGTACGCGTCGAACAATTAAAATTACTCACTTATCTTGTAGAACCTGTGCGAGCTTGCCTTGCTTTCTCGGTGAAATGTTTCTCGATGCGCCTGACTAATAATAAATAGAACGAATAAATGTCGATTTGATGAAAATACACGTAACACAAAGATATATTTATTATATACACAATATATAGTGCCTCCTTTTATAATAATACACATCCGCAAGAACGTTCATAATTTAATTTCATGGAATTTCGTTAGTTATCTGTAAGGCACACCCCACGGTCGCGTTATCAAAGTAATTTTGTGTCCTCTCGTATTTTGCGTTATATATAATATCATATAAATAACTGTATACCATTGTGGATATATTCTATTAGAGTCTAAATTTTTATTATGCATTTCTATCTTTAAGAATAATTAATACGCTAGCGATATAGAGGCAATAATCTGTTCTGTACATAATCCTATGTCTTTCTTATCGACTCCTTTAAGATAATGTACCATTTTTTTTCCATTAATGATAATAATGACAGTAACGTTATAAGAATACCGGGGAAAAATGCGTAAATGAGATGCGCAGGACGAGACCTGCGGGATGAAACCCTGCGCTTCTGCACACAGGTTTACGCGTGCGTTCACCCGCCCTCGTCGCGATACGTAAAATATGAGTAGCAATGTCGAAAGTAAAAAAAAAACCGTACGGATGACTCGCTCGACTGCCAATACATCCCCTCCGCCTCGACTACAATGTGGGTTTACGGTATCGTTTTAAATAATTGCAAAAAAAAACCGCGCACCGATTTTCCTTTTCTTTCGTTTTGCCCTTTCTACGCGGCTCTCCACTCGCAAATCGCGCACGATAAAAATACGTGTAACGTATACACACGCTTGCAGTTGCATTTCTTTTTATCCCTAACGTTTTTGTATATTACCACTCACGATTTTTTCCTTTTTTTTTCCTTTTGAATCTTGCGTGTAATATTAATATAAAATACCTATGCCGCCATTGACAAATTTATGCATTTGTATGTACAAGTATAGCTCTCCCAAAATCCAACTATCTGGCTTCATCGTATTTGTGTCTCTTTCTCTCTTTCTCTCTCTCTCTCTACTTACTAAGATACTATTGTTTTATGAATAAAAAAATACTAATATATATCGCATTGTCGTTGCACGGGCAGTGTTTGCGTAGTGTTTTGTCCACTCGTAAGGCACCAACTCTATTGGGATCCTGAGATTCAACCCGAATGCTTCGACAGATTCAGAGGCATATCTGCAAAGATAGAGGGACATTAGCACATCTTCGAACATTTGCCCCCCCCCCCCCCGAGGGGGAGGGGAGGAGGAGGGCACTTATTTATAATACACAAACGAGCATATACCTGAAGGAGGTGTGAGAGTTTGTTCCCTATAGTCTTTGTAATGTGGGGACGATGAGTGAGAATGCGGCGGTGCGTACAATTGCATAGGAGGCGAATAGTGGACGGGAGACGGATAATGGGGCGCCATCCATAGAGGCGCCGCCCTATACGGTCCAGGTGGCAACATCGGTATCGCGTAGAGCGGATGATGAACGGATGTATTGCTGGATCCGATGTAGGGATCGATTCGTACCCTCGGATAGGCGTTAGTCGTTGAGTATTTCACAGGCTGCCGGTCGTCCGGCTTCAGCAGTGTCCTCAAGAAACCCGGCTCGGGACTCGGCTTGTCCTCCCCCAGGATACTGGTTATACTGTACGACGACACTTGCTTCGAGGAGGGAGTCGGTGGCGCGCTCGTCGTGCAAACCTGCGGCTGCGGAGTGGCCCGTCTCTTGGACGCCTGATCCTCCAGCGAGACTCTCTCCAGCTCGCGCAGTATGCGTTTGCGAGGCGATACGACATTAGGATCCAGCAGGCGCG
This sequence comes from Vollenhovia emeryi, assembly GCF_000949405.1. Taxonomy (NCBI): domain Eukaryota; kingdom Metazoa; phylum Arthropoda; class Insecta; order Hymenoptera; family Formicidae; genus Vollenhovia; species Vollenhovia emeryi. Next base: position 3,360,275 of record NW_011967240.1, on the reverse strand, counting down.
CCAGCTTGTCGATAATCTGAATCAGCCTGCCCGACGACGATGTACCGTTCAATTTCCGCGGCGCTCTCGTCGGATGAGCCGCCGTTGGCTCCAGGACCGAGGCCGCGGTCGTGGAGTCCAACGGGCGCCTGCGTTTCCTCGCTATCAGGCGTAGGTGCGCGTACAAGCGGGTCTTGGGGTCTCGGCGATAATAAAAATTGAATTCCGTGGTTATCCTGCGTCGGGGATGGGTCTGCTTCCAGCAGTGATCTCTCTGCCAAGGACTGGATTGGACCGACGAATTGTCGTCGGAAACTGAGAACAGAGTGCAATGCGTGTGGTTACCGTCTGAATCGAGTCTGAGAGAACAGCGATAAGAAGCAATCGAATGTTGGAAGTGTAATAAGCGCGCGCGAAAGAAAACGGCGAAAGACGACCTACCACTGAGGGAAGTAGAGCTCTCCTGTCGATTCGGGATGGTGCTAGCGGGCGGCCAGAAGGTTTTCTTTGGCACGGGAAACCACGTGGTCTTCTCACCGTCCCTGCGGTGGGACAGCTCCAGGATGAACTTGCCATCTTTGAAGAACTTCAAGCGGCCTCCGGGAGTTGGCAGCAGGCTGCCGTCGATGCGCTGCACCTCCGCGTGATGAGCCGGCTGGGGGCTCGAATTTTTACCGTTTGCCTTGGCGAGGGTCGGGTGCAGCGTAGGTGGATCACGCGAGCACATCTCTGTCGTGCCCCTCACGTGACCTGCGTGAGTGTGACATTCTGCTGACTTTTCGCGCATACTGACACTTTATCGGTATCCATTTTCCTCCGCTGGGCCGCTCATACTTGGACCTCTCGGCGTGCGGCGCAACGAGATCGCAGCTTGTTGACTTTCTCTCAAGAGAATCAGGCCCGAGCGCGCGAGACGTGGTTGCGGCGTGCGGCGGCCTCGGCTGCGGCGCGGAACATCCTCGTGCTCCAGAGAACCCCCTCTCTCTCTCTCCCCCGCCTCCCTATCATCCGACGGAGCGAGGACCTACGATTTACAAAAAGTCTGAGGCACGTGTGTCGCGGCGGACAGGCGGTCAGAGCTCACGCCACTCGGACGGGACGTCGGAGATCGTGGAGCACAGAAGTCATGACTCGCGGGCGATCATGATGGCTGACAGACACAGACACACACACACACACATACACACACACACACACACAGAGAGCGCCTGCTGGGCGCACGGGTCCGCGAACCGTGGCCGTTTATTCTCTGGCGAGGCACGCGGGAGGCAGGAACGCGTGACCGTTCTCCGGTCGCGGTGTCATCGCACCAGCGGAGTCACCAGCAGCGTCAAATACTGCAGACGGAGGGGCGACATATTTCATTCCCTTTTTTTTCTCTCTCTCCTCTCTTCCACTCGGGGGGAAAATCGCAACGTGCGCGTGAGGCGGCGACGGCGACGGCGGCGGCGGCGGCGGCGGCGGCGGCGGCGGCGGCGGCGGTGGCGATCGACGCCGGGTCACTCCGGGCGGGCCGACACCGCGTCGGGCGGCGCGATCGCTATCAGTCGCACCGCGGCGGCTCGCACTCGCGGGGCGCACGGAGAAATCCGGTGTGCATGAGTGTTGGCGGCCGCCAGACACCCACCCACCCACGCACGCACTACCGCCTTCCGCTTCTGCTGGCTACTCCGCCGCCGGAGCGCGGCGCATCGTCGTCCTGGCGAACGTCCCCCGCGGGCACGGGCGCCCCGAGCTCCCGCGGTCCGCCTGCCCGAGACCTCGCGCAGCCTGCGGGACGGTACGGCGACGGGCAGCAGCGGTCCACGGCGGTGGAAAACACCGCACGGCCGCGACACATGTGTTTCACTACACCCCGCGAGAGCAGTCCGCGCGTCCGTCGCCGGTCCACGGGTCCCCCGGAGTATCCACCGAGCCGAGCGAGTCGCACAACGCACCCAGCCGTCCGTTTTCGCTCGCGCGATCTCCTCTCTCGGCCCCCGTGCCTGTTCGCGGGTCGGGCGGGGAGGGGGGAGGGTAAAAGAGCGTAGACGTACTCCGATCGCCTCCTTGAGTCGACGGTGTCGACCCTTCTCGTCGACAACACTGGTGGCGACGATGGCGGTTCGCATTCCGCGCGTTCCTCCCGTCTCTGGCCCCCTACGCCCCCTTGCGCGCGCGCGCGCGATCTCTCTCTCTCGCGATTTTCGCGATCGCGACCCGCGGACGCCGTGACACCGCGGCGTTCTCCCTCGAGGATATTACAACTCGCCGCGAGCTCTTTTCTCTCCTCCCTCTCCCGCTCCTTTCCCTCCCACCCGCCTTGCCGAAATGCTGGCGTTTCGTCGCGTTTCTGTCAAATCGCGGCATGTTCCGCTCGTTCCGCCCGTCTCGACTCCCGCCTCGCGGCGCGGAATGGAAACGCGCGCGAAATTCGTATCGACGCGCCCGCGACTCGGCGCGCCCCTTCGCTTCCCTTTCCCTCCTTTCGTCCCCGTTCCTTCCCGGGTGCCGTCGATCCGCGTCGTAGTGAAACGAACCTCCTCGACGATATTACCGCGCTGGCCGTCGAGCGAGAAATGTCGGTCTCGTAGACAAGCTTGCAAATATCTGCTCTCTCGCCTCAACGTGCCGCCCGGACACAGCTTTTCTATTCTACGTCTATTCCAGATACAACTCCGTACACGCGGGCTTTGCCAAATTTCCAAATTAGTGGAGAGATGTTCGCCCCACCAGGTAAAACGTTTCCGGCGGACTTTGCCCTTCGATCGAAAATATTTATGTTCGCTAGTCTCGATCACGGGACAGACTTGATTTCCGTGTACCTCTCCGCTCGCGCGCCGCGTTCGGAATTATACGATTGCTTTCTTCTCGCGCGGGAAAGGCGTCAGAAGTATTTACATCAGAATACAAGAGACAATAATAATGAAGGCAAACAGACGTGGGCCTACGTGTTTGGCGAAAGTATCCGTGGAGGAAGACGTTGCAACGGCGATCAGTTTCATGCACTTTCTTCGAGAATCATCCTTCCTGCATTGTTCTGTAATTTTTCTACGTTAATTACTTTCTTGAATGCGTTAGCTCACAATGTCCATATGAAATTGTCTCTTCACATTCTTGACGAACGTGATGTACATACGCAACATGCTTTATACGTTACGGATGATAATTCACGAGGTATCCCTTTTGCTGATTCAAGATCGCGTCATCATTGCGAGTCTCATTTACAGTCGATGATTTCAGAAAAATCTTTAAGATACCGCAAGATTGAAACAAAGCACGAGGAAAGAAGAGACAGCAATAGGAAAAGATCGTTACATGGAAGCATGGGCGTATCCAGACTTTTGTCTACGGGGGGCAGCAGATTCACCCGTAGGTGAATTATGCAGCATAAATTAAATTACGTACTTGTAAAAAAAGATTTTTATTTACACAAAAATTAATTTTCCGGGGTCCTCGGCAAATCTATTAATTGTACTATTCGTAAAGGGATCCACCCGTGCTTTCAGCCAATTTCCAGTGGACGCTGCACAATTTTACTCTTGCTATTTCGTAATTTTTTTACTGTAAAACTACCGATATTTGATCAGTGCATAATGAAGTCGTAATTATTACATTATAGGCATAAACCTTAGCGATATATCGGGGATCCCATAGAGTCTAGGGGGACAGCTGCCCCCCTGCCCTCCTCTGGATACGCCCATGCATAGAGGAACAATCATATACGTGATAAGACAATCCTTGAGTTAAAAATCTTCATTCGTCAATCAGATTAAAAAATAGAGTAAAAGTATTCGCCGGTGCTTGATTCGCCGCGCATTAAAGATTAATGAGTAAATCTATTGACCATCGATGCGTCTCTGGAAGTATTTTTTCCGCGCAGCACCAGGCCTTGGCAGGGGGATTTGTGCACGTCCTCGGTCGGCTCGTCGTCGGCGGCTCTCACTTGCATGAGAAACATGCGTCGGCTTCTGCTGGACAGGTTGAGATACGAGCCGTGAAGCAGCAAGTAAGAGAAGACGACAATGTCGCCCTTCGCGGCAGACACGGGAACGGCTCTGGACAAAGGGTATTCCTCGGGATCGACGTAATGATACTGATCACCCTTTTCGTCGGTCAGCCCGTGGTCCATCAACGGTCCCAATTTATGACTGCCGGGATACACCGCCAAGCCACCATTTTCCGGCGTTGTGTCGTCCAAGTGTAGAAACACAGCCAGCATGGTGTGCTTCTTGTGGGGAAAATAATGATAGTCTTGATGCATCAGATACGGCGCCCCTTTCTCCGGCGGCTTTATGTGCGCCTTAGTGTGATGCAACAATATGTCCTTGGTGTCCATGATATCCTCGAGGGCGTCCAATAGATTCGGGTGCGTGATGGTCCGCGTGAAGACACCGCTGTGCATTTGCAGATTGTGAATAGATTTCACCTGATGGCATAAATGACAATTTGTCACACGAGTCTTTTAAAACGGACGCGAACTTTACAGAATACAGCATATCTGTATTGTATTCTTTTTTACACTTACGGTATAGTCGATATATCCAGCCACTTTTCTCATGTCTTCTCCGACCCAGCCTGCCTCCAGACCCGCCAGATTTTCGCGACGTTTCCTTTCGAACAATTCATTATAGGCGTCCGATATCTCGTTTATTTCCCTCGTAGAAAACACACTCGACAATTTGATGTAACCATTTTCCTGCCAGAATTGCTTCTGTTCTGACGTTAAAAATTTCAGAGGGCCCATTTTCAATCACGAAACTTGAATTCGCTCTCACTCGGCATCAGGAAATGCAATCTCGCGTCTGGCGTCAAGTATTGATATATGTATGCATTGCCCTCTACTCCAAAAGTGGTTCTTTAGTGGGGGATTATCTGTATCGCGCGATATAGATTCACGCATAATCGAGCTGTTTAAACAATCGCACGATTTTCCCGCGTGTTTTCTGTCCCCTTACACAATTCTTTAATAAACAGTCGCACAACATAGATTAGGCCTAACGAATGACTACAACTCGATAAGATAAAAAATATTTAACGTTATAATTATGTGTACAATGTAAAATACTTCTTACAAAATTACAAAATCTTTCCTACACAATAAACCAGCAATAACGCTTTCGTCTTGTCAATTTTACTGTAAACATCTTAATCACTAAAATTCATCGTTACGTAATTGTACACTGCAATCTTAATTACATAATTTCGATCACTGGCGAGTATCTTATCACGTTCGTTGCATTTTGACACGAATAAAAATACTGCTTGTCTCCGATAGGGAATGGAAATTTCTATATGACCTCGAGGGACATTCGTCGAGTCACATCGACATCGTTGCAAAGTCGGCAACGCAAACGTATTAACGTTTATACTTGTCCTGTCTCAAGCCAACGGCGCACGGTACTATTTTTCCTGCTGGATTGCTCGCGAGAGCCAATAACGCAGAGTTTCAGATCAGATGACTCAAGACCGAGTCTTGAGTGGGCCGCTGGCTCTAGTCTTACTCTCGTAAATAACATAATTACGTGACATTAATCTATTTAACATCCTATCTATTATAAAACTATTTATCCTACTCTACGGAAATTTTGAATTCTGCTACAATTGTCATATCGCCAAGTCGTAGTCACGAACAGAATTTAAATCCCTTTATGATCTGCTTCGACTGATACCATCGGTAGGAAGACTGAGTGGTGCTATTGTACTGAGTGTATTGCATGTCGTCCTCGTTCTCCGTGTAAGCTTTGCACGAGTCGTGGTACACTTTAACAAGCGTCCTGCAGTTGCACCGCATATCCACCTGGTCGCTCTGGCACAGTTTAATCCTGAAGCAACTCGCCGTCTGTACGGGCGGCGCGTATTGTGGCTTGGGCAGGAAGAAATCGGACACCGAGTTGCTGTCGTTCTTCCTCAGCATGACAAACATGTTCGTCATGTTCACAGGGGCGTTCATGGCCTCCTGAAACTCGTCGCACTCCAACATAGACCTGCAAAGACAGCGATCCATTAACGTACATTCGCGCGAGCGCGTTTTGCAAAGCTCCCGTCCCTCTATTAACCTCATAAGCTTCAAGAGCGGCTTCCTGGAGGAGTGCTGGTACTCCTTGTGCCGCTTGCTGTTGAGCACGTACGAGGGAAGTTCCACCCCGATGTAGAGCTTCGGCGAGAGTATCGTAGCGCCGAGCACTATGGCAACCTCCCTTATGTCGCAGCCCTTGAGGAAGAACTGCGAGGCCAAGTGGTCCGAGACGTTCGTCAGCGTGCTCGACAGGGCCCTGAAGGAGACCGCGTTCCTGTCCGTCGTCTTCACGCCCGTCTGGAACTGGGCCAGCGCTTCGTACGCGAGCGGTATCTGCTGCTTCTGGTACAGAATGTACTTTATGAGCTCCATCACGACCTTCGTGCACGAGTCGCTGGTCAGCGGCTCGTCCAGCATCACGTCGATCTCCATCTCGCCTCTTCTGTCCCTGGAGAGCATCTCGGAAAAAAGGGGGGGGTTGGGACTCGGGGCGGAACCTGCGGCGATATTTGTCTCAAGGCACGCCCGTCCGCGAAAAGGAGACAAGAAAAGCTGGACGCCCAGGAGCAACTCGCGCCCGCAATCCCGCATTCGCGCGCGCGTCCCCGGCGAGGTTAGGTTAGGTTGGGAGATATCGAGTTAGGTTATCGAATGCCAATCCGCAGATTCTCGTCCCTCGTAGCCCGACGCTCTGGCCTCTTCCCTCCGTCTCGCCTACTTTCTAAACGCCCTTTCTTTTTTTTCTCTCCAAACGTCCAGTTTTAAATATATAATATATTTATATACGTCGCTCCAGGTGCAGAAAGGTGCAACGCGGTGTAACGTAGCGCACAATATCACACCTCTCGCCCCCCCCCGTGACATTGGCGCCGGATGGTTGGTTGCCATGTGCCTGGTTAGTTACTGAATTCACCTTATTTACATTGCGCCGTTGAGATGCATGAATTTTGAAGTTTCAAAGAGCCGTGGGGATCGAGAAATAGGGATCCGTGAACGATGGAGCTGAAAACGAGGCAAACGAGGAATTTGCTGGAGCTACTGCGGCAGCAAGTAATCGAGCTATTTTTTTATAACTTATATATATGTACATGTATAATTAACGCGTCCGATAAAACCACCTGCGGGGGATATAAAAGTTTATGGAGGCCGCAGTTAACACGTCGCCTGAGAACGTCTTTCTCTCCTTTCAGGTAAACAAGTTGCATCTGTCGCCGACCACCGCTCCCGTTAATCCGTCGGAGATCTCGGCTGCAAAGTCGACGCTCTACGAGCAGCTGCATTCCCTAACTCAGAGATTCAACAGTCTGACGGGCGACGATCATTGCGACTTCGAGGAGGCGAACGCGAAGCTCGCCGACGCGGCCACGAATTTGAAATACATTTCTCTCCTGAAAAACATCGACGAGCTTGTAGGTGGCGGGAAAATCTCGATGCGATATTCGCCCTTGTTACCGGATTTCAATCGCAACGTGCTGCCTGTTTTCAGATTAAGGCTATTAAATGCGACGATGTTGACAACGACGCGGACGTACGCAGGACGGAATTGCTGCTCGACAGCTTTGGGTTGGCTCTGCGAGCGTTGGAAGACTTCGAATGCCTGCCGTTGAGGCAGAGACTGCAGGATTGTCTGGACTATGTGAAAGAAATGGGCAGAGCGAATGAGATTGAGGACCTTCAAAATATAAAGGTAACGACGCGATGGACTTGAAACAAGCATTGATCTTTGAACGTGAACATTGACACCCTTTGCGCTTCCGAAGGAACTGGGCACTTCGATACTGGAGATACTCGAACCATTGCAGAATTTCAGAAAGAGCCTGGCGTCCGCTCTCCTGTCGCGGAAGCTGGCTTTATACACTTCTCAACTGTGCACGTCGTTCGAGATGCTCGTGCAATTGGCTCGGGAGCAGCATCAGTTAAATGCACCAATTTATGTAAATTGCATATTTAATATTCACTTCCTGGCGTAACTTAGTGGCCGCTTCTGTGTCTACATTGAACAAATATGCGCAGGCTTGTAAGAAGTACGTCTGCGAAAGAATATGCACGTGCTGCGAAATGATTTTGAACTTGTTGAACGGCCCGAATCCGTCGTCGGAACAGGAAACTGGCGACAGGGAGAATCATTTCGTCTACAGGTGGGAAAATACACGTCATTCCTAATTTACAATTGCGTTCAAGTGATCTCGATGGTAACACTTGCAGAATGGATCTGGCGTTGGACATTATATTGGAAATATCGAGCAGGACGCATCAGGAGCAGCTATCCGAATGCGCGGAACTGTGGCTGAGACTGGAGGATGTCTTCTCTCATGCTATGGCAATCACCCAAGTGTGCCAGCCGTATAACTTCAAAGCCATAACCGGTTCATGCCAGTCCATAGTGTTGGAATACGAGAAGCTTAAGCAGCAATTGCTATCGGAAACCCCCGACACGGCGTTAAACAATTTATTCACGTACACCCTGACTGACGCTCTTTATCGCTTGGAGCGCAAAGTTAACATAGCGGTGTTGACGCTCGCGATGGAGGTGTTCAGCAATCCTTTCGCAGCATTGAAGAAACTCGTTATGACATGCGGAAACTCGTTAAGCGCGAAAAGAAGATCGAAGAGCGATCTAAACGATCTCGTCGAGGTCTTTGATCAACTCTTTGACCAAACTGTGCAAATTGGGGTGTTTGCGATCGCTTGTTGCAAGGACAAGAACCGTCAGTTGCCCCTCATCAAAATTATTCTTCATAAAAAGCCAAGTTTGCTTTTTGTTCAAGTAAAAATATATCTAATGTAGACTTGGTTGTTTCAGGCAATAACAAAATTCGCAATTGTCTCGCGGGATTCGAGTCCTTGGAAACAGAATTGATTTCCGCCGTGACTTCCTTCTATCTGCATCCAGACAACAAAGAAATGCGTTCCAGTGTCAAGCTGTTGACCACGCAGTGGCAGCTGGAGATGAACAAGTTTCAGAATGCCGTCAATCTCGTTATAAATTCTGCTGCCTTTTGTCAAGTAAATATTATATAACGGATTGCAAAGAGTTACAAAGATTTTAGAGGGGTGCTTGAGCGCGCTTGTTGTCCAGGTAGTTATGGACGATCTTCAAGAACGTATAACAGCAATCTCAGATTGTCTGGATAACAGAGAGCCGGTAACGCAGCTTCAAGTGCAGGGTATCGTTCAGCGTGCTTCAGCTTTATCTAGTCAAATCACAACGGTCGTAAATGACATTGATACTGAAGACATCGATCGTCAAACGATAATGATGACGAGGGAGTTGAAAGCAGGTAATGTATTACTTACGATTGGAACAGATATGTTTTACCGACGGGCACTCGACATGCTATCGCTTTATTGCAGCTATATTTGAAGCCAACGCAGCTGCCAAGACTCTTCTGGTGGAAAATGCAACGGAGCCTCAACAATTGCGGGTGATAAAACGATGCGAATTGATATTGAGTGTCGTTAAAAAGTTGCAGCCCGCCTTATCTACAATTATGAACAATACGACGCATGAAAAATCGTCGAGGGGCCAGGGAGATTCCGGTCACGGTACGAAATAACGTGCAGTTGTAGTTTATTAAAATGCACCGTGCTTCGTGGTGTACTGTGCGAGTAGGAGCAAGTAATGCGCCGGACTGACATCCTATCTTGGCTCTTGCTCCTTTATTACTTCGTGTTTTCACATTCGAGCATTACGAGTTTCACTAATTCGTTTAATTAAATTGCGCCAAATGTTACAGGTAGCGTGTCAAATGCCATGAACTTTCCATCCACGGTTTACGGCTTGCCGCGCGACGAAAATAGTTTAGTTTACATTAGAACACCCTACACAGGTTTGCGAAAACTCGTACTCTCCGCTTTTGCGCGCCGCTTGTATTCCTCACAGTTTACCCGTGTTTCAGTGAAACCGCACAAACCGCACGTGTCCATTCAACCGGCAAACAGTGTGGCGCAGAAACCGTTGGATCTGTCGTATTTGATACCTTACATAGAGAACGGCCGTGCGTTGCGCAGCGAGCACTCCGTTATGTACAATACGCCGCGCAAGAGCAAGAGAGTGGCGGGGCCAGCCGTTAAAAGTGAAATGTCCGCCAGGAATCTGTCCACCATCAGACAACATCTCTTTAGCAGAGATAGCTTCAGCATTCGCGCTGACTACGACATAGCTGAAGAGAGCATGGATTTAACAGGTAATACACCCGAACGGGGGGTGACCAGACGAGAACCAGCGATTACATTGGAAACCGTTTCAGCTGTTCTAGAGAAGATTGTTTCGTCGTCGGCGTCGAGAGACGCAACGTTCGCGTCGCGCCAGTTCTCAGAAGTGGAATGCGCGTCTTTGGGAAGCGTAAATAAGGAGTCGGTGTTCAACATCGTGGAGAAACTTTGTCAGACCGGTAGGCCGGAGACGGACGGCTGTTTAAATAAATCCGAGATAGCGGAGAAGATGGGCGAATGCGCCATATCCGGTGGCGGCGACGCGTCTTTGATCATGGAGTCGTGTCAAAAGCTCAACAGCGTACGGTCTCCAGGCAACAAGATACAAAAGTCGACCTCGGAGCGACGCGAGGTATAAAGGGAGACCACACGCTTCGTTCTCATGTTTAACATTAACCGTTGACGCAATTTTTTAATTAGTCTTTAAGGTGACGGCAATGTAAATGTATATAAATTACAATGTCGACTACGCATCGTTACGTAACAATTATAATATTAATACCAAAAATTTTCAATTTCACTTGTAAATGTTCAACTTTATCAAAATTTTTATTGCGATATAAAAAGAACCGATTGAAGCGCATTCGAGAGAAGTGTTTCTTCTTTCCTCTTTCTCTCTCCCTCTCTCTCTCTCTCTCTTTCTCTTTCTCTTTCAACGAGATCGCCGGAAGTCGCTGGAATCTGGCGGAAGTAAATGGAAATTACTAGATTTGCAGAACCGAGAGGCAGAGGAGACGGTTGTCGAAAATCACCAGAAGTTACTGGGCTCATATAATCGGCAAATAACCGAAGTCGCCAGAGAGAGAGAGAGAGGGAGATAGCGCGACTCGAGGAGATCGCGATTTTCGCGGGCCGCGAATTTCCCGCGAGCCCGTGCCCTTTCGCGGCAACGTGGACCATATGGTTGCTCTTCCGCACCTTCCGCCTCTCCTCTATCTCTCTCCAACGTCCGATTACGTTCCCCGTTTCGAGTGCAAAAAGTACGACACAGTGCAGCCGCCGAGGGACACAGCCTTCATATGTCCGAGCGTGTCGACTTCTCGTTATGTCAAAACGAAAACGATGTAATAAAGAGAAACACATTTTTCCGCACCTCCTAGTTAGTGGTGGGTGAAAGAGGACGGTGCCGCGGTAGCAGCGTGGAAGAGCGTGACCGGCCAGCCCGATTCGTTCCCAGGTCGGCCCAAGTCAGTCCGCCGCGACGAACATGGACGCCGTGGAGATAAATACGTCGGGTCCGCCGCAGGGCGAGGACGCGGTCGCGTCCGACATCAAGATATGCCGCGTCTGCCTGCTGGGCAACCTGATGATGCGCGACCTCTTCGCGGAGAGCGAGGTCGCGTCCCTGTCGGCGAAGGCGATGAGCTTCGCCAACGTTAAGGTTAGCTGCGCGACTTGGAGGTTAAACGCTCAATCCCCCGAGCCCCCGCTTTTACCGTTCGTTCCCCTCCTTGTTGTCCCGGACGGACCTAGACACCTCTCGTCGACGATGCTCGAGCGTCTCGGCGTCCCCGCGTTAGACGACTTGTCGCACGGCTCGTCGAATCCTCGCGACACGTCCCTGCCCTTAGCACCTTCGCTGCCGCCGTCAATCCGTCGCGACGCTATCCCCGGGAGGGCGCGAGATGATGCGCTTCAAGTAGACGATTTGTCGAGTCCAGAAGCGACGCGTGTGACACCCAACGTAAAGATTTCGTGAGCGTCATCGGTGATACTCGGAGCAGCGAGGGTGGTAGTCGCGACATCGAGCTAACTTAATTCCTTTCGAGCGCAATTTAATGTCAAACATCCGCCTCTGAATTGTACTAAATCGTTAACGCTTCGAATAGATGTTACCAGGCGACGGTCTACCGGGGCAGGTGTGCTGCATGTGCGCCGACAAGCTGGAGTCGGCGTACGAATTTAAGTTGCAAGTGGAGCAAGCCGACAATGTCCTCCGAGAGAAGCTCGTCGGTGGAATAATAAAGGAGGAATTGTTTCTTAATGAAGTCGAGATACACCTGGACGCCGACAGAAGCGACGGGATAGACGAGATTAGTGTCAACGCCGATTACGAATCCGCGGCGACGGTGTTGCCGGTGGAGTCGGCAGCTGACAAGAACTTTCTGAAGGGTCAGTTGCTGCTTTTCGAAACTGAAAAGCTGACGGAGACAGACGGGATGCAACAAGGTGAGTAAAGTACGACTGTTGAGCTAATGTTTCTGGATTCAAATTGAACGTTTACAATGACGCTTTAAAGTTACCGAGTATCTTGTAACGCTGACTCTGCTGTTTAGATTCAGAGCACGATAACACACAGGAAATGACGCAGGAAAGCATCATGGAAAAACTACAGCAAGAATTGGAAGGCGCGACAGACACAGATATGTCGGACACCATCGATGAGTCTAGGGATGAGGAACCTCCCAACGACGAGAGTGTCATTCGAAGTTGCACAGAGGCGATTCCAACGGAGGAACACGATTACATTATGCAGCAACAATGTATATTGCCGGCTGAGCAGCTTTCCTTGCAGGAGGAAATGCAGGAAAATGTACCGGACACATTCAAACAAGATACAATTGAGTGCCAAGAGACACTGTCCGAACAAAACCAAGAGATTCAGGCTGAACAAGATCAAGATGCTGAGCAACACCAAGAGAATAATGTTACGATGAAGCAAGACGTTCAGGCCGTTTGGGAGAATCAAGTTGAACAGAGTCAAAGTGACACGGAGCTATTGTGCCAGGAAGAGGCACTTAAAGCTGACGCTAATGAGTCAGTAGCGGAACAGGAATCGTCCCAGAATGAAACTAGAAGGAGCAAACGTAGATTGGCTCGTCGAGTGTTCGCCGAGCGAGATTCCGACGAGGAGAATTATTTCGAAAATCTGAATCTCAGTTCTCGACTGAAAAAAGCGCAGGCGGATAAGACGGAGAAGATCTTTTTCATGTGTTACTTATGTGATAAGCAATTCCTTTCGAAGAACGTCCTGAAAGAGCATATGCATTCCCATGAAGAAGTGAGGAAAACGCTATCTCTGAAGAAAACGCCGGAGAAGCCGCAGAAGGTGCAGACCAGCGTTTCCGTCACGAAGACGCCGCCATCCGGGAAGAAAGCTAACAAGTGCCCTTATTGTGGTAAAGAGTATCTGTACATAATCTCGTTTACTAAACACATTAAGCAACACGAGCGAGAGCGGGAGGAAGGAAAGGAGGATCCGATGCCGCTCGAAATATCGTTCCACGAGGATGAGCACAGTCTAGACTTCGATAACGGCAACAAGTCGGACGGCGAGTGTAAGAAGCGAAAGAGGGGAAGTGCAGCCGACGACGTTGCGAGCGACAGCGATCAGGATAAGAGGAGAAAGCGTAGTCACGTTGAAGAATTCACGTGTGACAAATGTCCGGAAACATTCGACACGAAGCGCAGCCTGCAAAAGCACTCGATCACGCATATTAGCTTCATATGCAGCGTGTGCGAAAACAAGTACGACACCTTGGAACAACTGAGGAACCATCGAACGATGCACGTGGTCGAGGGCGTGCTGACCGAGCAGGACTTGGAAGAGGACATGAAGCGGATGGCGACCAAGAGCGAGAAGAACGAGACTGAGGACAACAGGAACGTCGAGAATGAGGGGGACGACGGCAAACCCGCGGAAAGCACGAAGGAACTGAAATGCCCGACGTGTTCGATGACGTTCGCGCGCAAGAAGGCGCTCTCCAGACACATAGAGACGATGCACTCCAGCGCCCGCTCTTACGAGTGCAAGATATGTTGTCAACAATTCACACGGAAGGATCTCCTGCGCAGACATGCCGAGCAGCACGCACGGGTCAAGACCTACAAGTGTACCCAGTGCAATAAGACCTTCAGTAACGAGCTCACGCTGAGAAATCACCTGGTTGCCACGAATCACAAGACGTTCGTACACGGGCAGGAGTACGATCCAAACAAGCGTATAAAGCGCGTGGCGGCGAGAGCGGCGCAGAAGATTATCGATAAGATCAAGACGGAGGACGGTCTTGAGGATTACGACGACGATAACGACGACAATACCGATTACGACGCCAAGTTGGACGGGCATTATCGCCGTAAGCGCGACGTTACACCAAAGAAGTACAGTTATAAGAAAGAATTCGAGTGCGCGACCTGTAACAAGAGGTACAGCTCGAAGCAAGCGTTGACGAAGCACATGGAGCAGCATGTCAAGGAGGAGAAAGCGGAGAAGGCGGCGGAGAAGCTGAAGAAGGCCGCTTTGGAGAAGAAGGAGACGCAGAAGGCGAGCAACGTGGAGGATAACGATTACGACGATAACGACTCCGACTTCGAGAGCGGCCTCGACTGGCCGATGGACAGCCACGAGTGCGTCACGTGCAAGAAACGATACAGTACGAAGAAGTCGCTGCTGCGCCACCAGCTGCTGCACGAGGAGCCCAACTTCGAGTGCGATATCTGCAACGTCAAGTTCTACCGCAAGGACAAGCTGAAGGCGCACTACGACAAGTGTTCGGAGAAGAATCCCGACCAGGTGAGGAAGTGCAACATCTGCGGCGACAGTTTCGAGAACAATGAGATCCTCCGCGAGCACAGGGCCAAGCACGTCACCGAGGGTATCTTAACGGAGGAGGATCTGCGGGACATCGAGCCGAAATCCGAAGAAAAGAAACCGGGCGAGAAGATCGGCCGGAAGAGGAGGACCGACATCGTGGGGCTCGAGTGTACCGAATGCAACAAGCGGTATACCTCCAGGAAGGGTCTACTGCGGCACATTCAGGTGCACGAGGGCAAGAAGTACCTGTGCGACATATGCCCGAAGAAGTTCTACCGGCGGGAGCACCTCAAGATCCACGTGGCCAAGCACAACATGGTCAAGCCGTACAAATGCACCCGCTGTACCAAGCGCTTCATCAAGGAGGAGCAGCTCAACAATCATTTGCCTAAGCACGATCGCACGTTCAAGAAAAGTAAAGAGACCGACAGCTCCAAGAGATTCCTCTGCGAGATCTGCAGCAAGAGCTTCACGCAGTCGACGACGCTGATAGCGCATCTGCGCGCCCACAACGGCATCAAGCCGTTCGTGTGCGAGGTATGCTCCCGGCCGTTCACCACCAACGCCTACTTGAAGATGCATATGCGCACGCACACGCAGGAACGCCCGTACATCTGCCAGTACTGCTCGCGAGCGTTCGCACGTGCCGACACCCTTGCGAATCATCTGACGTCGCACACCGGCGAAGCCAAGTATCACTGCAAGTGCTGTCCGAAGAACTTCCGACGATTGAAGTCGCTCAAGGAGCACATGTTCATTCATACGGGGCAACGGCCTTACGAGTGTCCGACCTGCGACAGGAAGTTCAACAACAATGGTAGCCGCTATGCGCACAGCAAGCGCTGCAAGCAGAATCTTTTGCAGAATCAGAACCGGGCGCAGCAGATGATCCAGCAGACGCAACAGCAGCAGCAGCAGCAGCAACAGCATCAACCGCAGCCACAACCGCAGCAGGTGCAGATACAGGTGCAGCAGCAGCCGCATCCGGTCAGGCTGCATCACGCCACGATCGGCCAGGCGCAAGTAGTCAAGGCGCAGAACATCAAAACGATTGCTATAACGAGACCGGCCGAACCTGGCACGACGCAACAAGTTATGCAGCATCAGGAGATATTAATGCCTCTAATCCTACCGCTTACCGTCACTCTCGCCGATGTAGGCGAGGAGGTGATACTACCAGAGGGTACGAAGATATTCACGACGTCTTAATCGAGCCGTTTATTTGTTTCGTGCTCGATCATAATCTAGAAAAGAAGAGACATCCTATTCACGACGGTGAAGCCGCATATTAACTTCTTGATGTGAATCGGAACAAGTACTCTCGACACCCCGTGACTGACGTTTTTATGCCCACAACTCCAATACGAACGGAAAATAAGAAAATAATAACTTCGTGACGAGATAGCTCATGTTATCGAGGGATTTTCTTGTATTGGACAAGTAAGGGTACGATGCTCCACTAGGTGTATGATGAAATGTATGGATCTAACAGAAAGAGTATCATTTTCATTATGTACGAAACGTTATATTGAAGTTTATTTTTGCAACGGTGAAGGCATTAATAAGCGGTATATGTGTAATTTATCTTTTAAATATACATACCTTTATATAAAAACGTGTATTACCGAGAATGAATACTGTAAACATTATGAGAACGTGACGAATTTATGAAAAGACAGAAAGAGGCAAATACCTTTGTCACGAATGTGTGTTGCACTTGTAATATAGACAAATTTTCCTTAAGGCATGTTTATGGATAAGAGAATAGGTTTTCAATACTTAAAGCTTAATGTTAGATTTACTTTCACTTAGTTTGTTCTTCCAGAGATCTTTCTTCGTTTTCTTTAATCAGACACTTCCACTTTCATGAAAAAATTTATTCGCAACCTGAGAGTTATGAACCTAACGGCATCAGTTTAGTTACATTTTCAACGATTTGTTGTAACGTGTAATTGTATCATTACATACATAATTATATAATTGTATAATTATATGTAATTATATATGATCATGCAGTTACAAATATGATACAAAATGATAATAAAATGATAATGTAATTATAATACAATAATTAATATAATTATTATACATGATGATTATATCTAGAAGTCTAATCCTAAACGAATAAGACATAATCTGACGTCATTTCGTTATCTCTAAAACAGAATTTGTTAATTATTTTTCTCTATTTTTGTTTAATTAATATTGTGCATGTATATTATTTTACGTTATCATTTATTCTTGTAGAAAATATATCCTAAAAGTCTCCAATGTACTGTTTCCTGGAACTAATTCGCATGAAATTTCAACTCTTATTTAAAATTATGCAATTTTTTAATACGAAAATATTTCAAGTTTTATTAATATATTGCAATGAATTTATTAGTTTTTTTTAAATTAAAACCTGAAATAATGAAAAAAATTGTAGATTTTATAATAGATAAGTTTCATGCAATGTGCTCTTACACATAATATTAAATCGTGTCTGCATAACAATTGTAAAATTAGTATGAAACTAAACCACATGTATAAATATGTCATATAAATGTTGTTATCATATATATGTGAGACATGATTCTTTATTCTTATTACTTACAAAGTTTTTGTTATAATAAATAAAGTATTTGTTCTAATCTTACATCGTGGTTTATGGTTATATCGGAGTTACTAAATTTGTTGTATACAATTGGTTCGTGATGAAACAATCCCCTTTGCAATTTTACATTATAAGAGTAATCCAAAGAATAGTACAATTTATAAATTGTAGAACTTCTTTTAAGTACGATTTACTCTATCATCGAATCATTATTGAATATGTTTCAATGATAAGTTGATTGTAACAATAAGAAAGAGAAGTTCACACGTATAATCGATTGTTTCTTTTACATTTCTTCCTTTCGTCTTATCAGGCGTGTAAAAAATTGATTGAAATGATTATTCGAATTTTTACGCAAGTGATAACGATTGACAATGAGTAATCTTACAATAGTTATAACTAACGAAACATCTTCAATTGCAGTATGTACATTTTTCACAGACGTTTGACGAACTATCAGTTCTGACAAGATTTTGGCAAGAGAGATACATAGGTTGGTATTTGTCATTAAAGAATTACAAGCAGAAAGAATCGCAAACTTATAACAGAGATCGTAATTTCTATTATCTTCAAATATAGCAACAAGAATAAAGAAATCATTTGAGTGCTCATTGTCAATGTAACCAACCTTTTTAGAATATGAACATTTATTTAGTCGCCTTTTGTTAAATCAATACTATATACACAAACAATATGACATATCACGGGCAACATATTAAACACAGTCTTATAGAAAGTCTGATCCTGTATTATGGTCAATTTTTTTTGTCCTATTATCTCCATTAGCCAGCAAATACGAAAATTGTTTGCGTTTAGCCGTCTATCACCCATAGGATATTGATTCCGGAAGATCCTGCATTAACTCGTCCTAACATGCCATGATCTCGCGTTTTGACTATGTATAAAAAGAGTAAGAGTGTGTGGAACAAATTATTGCGTCCCTAGAAATATAAATGCCATTATAAAGCGATAAACATACGGGATATGAATATATTTGCACCATGAGATTTCATACCCGTTGTACTTCCTCGTAGTCGCTCGGAAGAGAATCGCCGGACAGTGCTAGGCTGTAGTGCGGTGGATTTATAGATTGACAGACTATTATCGGGCCCTTGTTTCGCGGCAGTTCCATGCCAGATCTCGCCATATATCTCGATGTAAACGGCCTGGCGTCCGGTTGATCCAAGGGCGCTTCCAATTGTGTGTCCATGTAGGTCGAAATTAGATGCATTATTATCTGCAAAAGGAAAGGCCAGTAAAAGTTTCCGGAGTACTTGCAATTTTCCACCGGGAAAATTTATAAATCTATTTATGCACACTTACCGCAGAATCCGTTGGCAGGCTAGAGTCCCATTCTTTACCATTGTGAGATCCACCACCGTTCCATTTAAATTCGCTCATGGATCCTCCCTTTGCAAGTGCTTTTATTCTCTTCACAAGGTACTCCTGATTATTGCAGAGCTCCAGGAAGGGGACCAACGTTGGCAAAGTAGGAATCACACAGACAAAAAATTGCGCTTGTGCGAGTTTCCTGAGTCTATCCAGCCCTACGTGGCCCGGCTGCGAGTCGCTCAAGCCGTGGCGTACTAATGTTGCGCATATGTCGTCAATTTCCAAAGCCACACGTTCGACGACTGTCTTGCTGATCCACTGAAACATTTGTCGTACGTTAAAAAAAAAAGTTAAACCAAGTAATTCCTTACAGCACTAATTATTTTTGTTTTATCCTGTTTTACATGGTAATTCTTACCATCCGAAGATTAGCTGTCCATTCGTTCACTTTGTTGGAATCAATTCTGTACTTTCTCCATATATCTAGTGCACCAAATGTGCCTCTGGGAGAACTTCCTTCCTCAGCCGGGCTGGTCGCTTTTGTTTTATCTAAACAATGATGTAAAAGACTTTTAAGAACCTTCGCCGAAAAATACAGGACACGAAATAAATCTTCAGCTTTACCTATTGTAGGTGCAAGTTGATAAGCGCATCTTCTTAACAATGGCGATACCTCGCTAGGGCTTCGAGTAGCAGGATGAGACCAGAAGGAACTCAAGAGATTAGAGGGCTGATCGACGTTCGTGGATAATGCACACTTTCTCTGCTGCTCGACCTCTTTGAGATAACTCTCAAGTTCACATTCGTCCTGAATGAGATCCTCGTTCGCCAGGCTGTTGTTTAAAGAAATGTTGGTAGATTTATTGAGCGATCCATTGGAGCACATGATCGCTCTAGGAGATGCCAAATTGCTGTATTTAAGAAATGGAACTGATGTCGAGTAATCCTCTGAAAAAAGGAAAAGGCCAGATATAAAGAAACGTTTTGCATAGAATTCACGGCAACACGCTAAACGGGAGTGGCTTGCGTACTGTCGCTCAGAACTGACGAGCCAAGAGTCGTTGAACGCCTGTTAAGGCTTATGCAGGACAAGTTCAACGAGGGACTCGGCTCCGGAGTCGTCTGCCTCTGCGGCACCTCGTCCCTGAACAGGGGATCATCTTCCGAGACTCCTAAAAGCGGCCTTTGTTTAGGGCCGAGTGTAATCGGCTTCAGACTCAAGGTGGCCCAGGTATAGTGTACAACGTGGTACAAAGCATTCAAAGCAAATATAGATGCTAAACACCACTCGATCCAGTAAACCGGTTTGTATATCCATCCGCCGTAGAATCTACAAAACAGAGGCACAATCTCGTAGAAATCGCTGCCGCTTCAAATGCAGATCGAGAACAGAGAGACTCACATGTCAAACATTACGATGCTCAACAACACGCTATTGACAAAGAACCATATGATACTGTGCCGGGCTTTGCTCTGCGTTTGTCTCAGCTCCAGTAACTGTTGCACCTGCGGCTTGGGCGTTAAAACTCTGCAACATGTTTACCGCGGCTTTAGAAAACGAGAAATTCGCACAGGGCTACGTTCTAACCTCATCTTGTTGTAACGTTCAAAGTGGCTTTACCTTGCGTTGGAAGATATGCATTTCATGGGAGAGTGAAAATTACTCATGTTGAAAAATCTATCTAGTCACACTAACGTTGAGCAGTTACTGTTATTACCCTGAATTCTGAGAGGACTATTATATTACTTTCTCCCGCTTCGGCGACTCCGGTTCGAACGTGTTTTGAAACTGCTGCCAACAGTTCGGCGAATCTTCTCACTGCTGCGGCCGTTCGCGAGCAGTTCTCTACCAACCACTGCTAAACTAGGGTAACATCTCTTTATTATATTAGCTGTACTGTGTTATTCAAAACGGAATAAACTTCGAGATTTAGCCAACTGCTCTTTCGAGCAGTTATAAATTTTGATTACTGCATTCATAAATGCACGATATTTAGTACAAAATGTGCCACTTTTATTAAAATTTATTTTCTCTTTTTATATAACAAAATACAATATATTCATTTTACATTTAGATTCAACCACTCGAGCTAAAAGTCTTTTTATATAAAAAAACACATACATTTGTATTCAACGATAATCATTCCAGTTAAAAGTCTAATTATAAGTCCTGCATCCTCTCAACGACATCAATGCTATTTTATTATACAATTATATTACGTTTGGCACTCAGTCAGTTTCACGAGAAGCTTATTTTTTGCGACGTTATCACCTTTAGAGCACAGCACATCTTCAACAATTCCATCTACAGACGCCTTAATGATATGCTGCAAACAGAGGGACGTTAGCCAGATCATATGCAGATCGCGTTGATATTAACGATTCGATAAATTTACCTCCATTTTCATAGCGACAATAACGAGTAACGAATCGCCTTTCTTTACCGCGTCCCCCTTATTGACGAAGACCTTGTCAACTAAGCCGGGCATCGGGCTCGAAGCTGTATATGGATCTTGCTCCGGCTGCCTCGTGATCGCGGTCACGAACTTGGGACTCGGAATAACCAATTGCCATTCTCGATCCTACGAACAAAGTCGCCCCGTAGAAAGATGTACACGCATTACGGTCATTAAATGCCGTGCAATTGATTAGTCACCTTAGTGAATATGTGCAGCTTATTATTCAGCTTCACCGTTCGCGCCTTGGTGATAATCCCGTCAATTTCCGCAAACAATTCTAAAACGCCATCCGTCTTCTTCAAGGTTCCGGTCGCCTTCATCCAGGGCCCTAATCTGTCGACTCTCATCAGATATACATCCGGTTCGGGATACCTCACCTCTACTACGTTACTCTCCTTTCCAACATCGAAGAGAAACGTGCGTTCCAACACGTGATTTAATCTGAGCCCAGTCTCCACGGCGAACGGTGTGAAAGGATCCTTTGTCTCCACGGACATGTTTAACGACTCCATGTCTTCGAGCAATATCGAAGCGAGGGTTCCTTGCATCAGTATTCTGTTAGATGTTTGTATCTTGGGAAATAGTTGCTCAAAGTTCTCCTCTATAAATCCCGTATGGACTTGGCCGTTCTGAAACTTCTCGTGCGCACACAGATCTTTAATAAACTCTATGTTCGTATCCAAGCCAGCTATCTGCAAATATAATGATTTCAATCACTAAACGTAGTACAATCTATAAGTATAATAAGTTCAGCATTAGTTGTTGTGAATCTTCAAGTTTTTAATCGCGCCTCTTACGTTGTAGTCATTGAGCTTCGATGCGAGTACACTGAGGGCCTCGCCCCTGTCCTTTCCCCAGACTACTAACTTCGCTATCATCGGATCGTAGTGCACAGATACCTCGTCGTTCTGTCGCACTCCGGTTTCGACTCTGACGTTCTCTGCTGCCTCAGGAGGTTTCAAGTACAACAGTTGACCGGCTCCTGGTAAGAAACCATTCCTTGGATTCTGTGATACCACGACAACGATAAATCCATTCAATAATAAATGATATCGCGTTTGCACATAACTCGGCGCGTAGAGCGCGACCAGACAAAGTACAGTGGGTCGTTACCTCGGCATAAATTCTCGCCTCAAACGCGTGGCCGTTAAGACTGATCTGCTCTTGTGTGAGCGGGAGTTCTTCCCCGCTCGCCACTCTCAATTGCCACTCGACCAGATCCAAGCCGGTAATCGCCTCGGTGACTGGATGCTCCACCTGGAGACGCGTATTCATCTCCATAAAGTGAAAACTGTGATCGTGACGATCCATTATGAACTCCACCGTTCCAGCGCCCACATATTCCACAGCTTTAGCGGCACGCACAGCCGCTTCGCCCAATTCCCGCCTCAGCTGTTGGGAAATTCCAGGCTGTAAAATATCATCACTTTAGTTTCCTATTTGTTCCGTGAATCTCTACGACAACAAGGGAAAGATACGTACAGCAGGCGCTTCTTCGATCACTTTCTGATGTCTTCTTTGCACGGAGCAGTCCCTTTCAAAAAGGTAGACGGCGTTGCCGTGCTTGTCGGCAAAGACTTGAACCTCCACGTGTCTGGGCTCGGCAACGTACTTTTCCAGAAGCACCGCCGAGTCGCCGAACGCTTTCTCAGACTCGGTTCTCGCGGATTCCAGCGCCTCGACGAAGTCGGACTCCCTCGGAGCGATCCTCATGCCTTTCCCGCCGCCGCCGCGCACGGCCTTGATCATCAACGGGAAGCCAATCTTCCTGGCTTCGGCCAAGAGCGTCTCGTTCGTCTGATCCTCACCGTGGTATCCTACGAACACGCGGAACACCGTAGAGAGACGATTCTGAATTATTGCACGTATTTTAGGATGGGAAAGGGCCATCTACCTTCTATGATAGGAACACCAGCTTTTGTCATGATAGCCTTTGACGTGTTCTTTATGCCCATATCTCGGATGGCACTGGCCGGCGGCCCGATAAATATGATATTCTCCCTCTGGCATAGCTCCGCAAATTCCGTATTCTCCGAGAGGAATCCGTAGCCCGGATGCACGGCTTGGCACTTTGCCCGCTTGGCCACCGATAGAATCTTGTCCCCTCGCAGGTAGCTCTGGCTGGACTGTGCCGGCCCGATGCAGTAAGCTTCGTCGGCCTGCTCCACGTGCATGGAGTTCCTGTCCGCCTCGCTGTACACCGCCACCGTCCTTACGCCGAGCCTCTTGGCGGTCTGCGTTATGCGACACGCTATCTCTCCGCGGTTCGCTATCAGAATCTACGAATTTGTAATTGAAATGAAGCGTACCGGGCGACAACTGGACACGCCAGAAACTGACCTTGCTTATCCTGTCGATCCCCGGTGCGGACTGATGCGAGTTCCGGCCGTACGAGGTTAGGTGACTCCTACGAGCATGTTAGCGATTAATATGCGATCGAGATAATACGTGCAACACGAACAGTAGCGAGAAAATACCGCGTGCCACTTGCCTCCGAAATACTGACTTCAACTTCCCAAGGTGATACATGATTCGCGTGTTTCGACTCGACAAGTGCACAACATGCGCCGGTTGCGACGTAGCGAACACGCCACCTGATCCTTCACATCTCGCTCAGCTGCCAGCATATGCTTACGTGACTGCTCTTATCAGTCGCCTATGACCCTTTGCCCATTTGCAATCCAGTGCCGAGCCCAGTGAAGCGCGCACGTTTCAGAAAATTCTTATGGAAAAAGGCAAAGGAAGATACAATATTAAAAGAGACCAACAATAGCCTCGGAAAGCGCTGCGCACAAAATTTCTCAAAGTCATCTGTTTAATATTAAGGGGATGCTGGAGTGATTCTGCACTTTTGCACCTTTCTAATCTAAAAACTGTCAGTTCACGGAAACATTTGTGTAATATACAAATTAAATGGCTTTACGTGTACAGATCGAAAGCAGCTTGCTATTCCGGCCAAATGAAAGAACAATATGGTATCACTGAAACTAAGTTTGTAAGTCTTAAGGCCAATGTCCACGATGCTAGAACTTGGGCCAAGTTCTAGTTTCGAGAAATCTGTAGCCAATCGACGTGCAGCTATTCCATAAAAGCTGCAAGTTGATTGGCTACACGTTTCTCGAAACTAG
>NW_011967240.1:3242151-3334890 GCF_000949405.1 Vollenhovia emeryi | reverse complement strand
TATTGTTCTTTAATTTAGCCGGAATAGCAAGCTGCTTTCGATCATCTGTAGGGATTAGATTGAAAGACGAATCAGAGTAAAACGTATGTCGTTTGAAAAACTCGCTCAATTCATTTCTCTCCGCTTACTATCAAGAGAATCCACGATAATAACTGCGTGACTACGAAAACCAATGAATTGTCAGAATGCACTCCGATATTTTATCGCGAAAATAATTGTTTATTTATTTATTCATTTTTCTTTAGCAGGGAAGTAGAACGAGATAACGTTGCGCGGTAATGCAGGAACCTACCTTTTCGAATGGTAATGCAAGTTATCCAACGAGCAAAGAGTCTCCCGAGAATTTCACCTGAGGGCGCGTCCATCTCTCGCCGCCGTCACGTTGCTTTGTCGCGCGTCCCGCTGACGCCTGCGTTTCATAGTAGAAAGGATTTGTAATATCGCTAAAATTGGTATTGCAGACGGAGGTTTACGAAGATTGTGGCTCATACCTAGCCGGCAATGCGAACCGACGCGACGTTTCGATCAAGAGTCGGGTGGCGATCGAATGTAATTCATCTCACTTTCTGCATAAAGAGGATCCTCCAGCCGTCTCTTTTACCGCCACGGTCAAATGTAGCTTTTGCGCTTGTAATTCTTATTTGTATTAGCTTTTGTGCACAAAATAATACCGGAATAAGTTGCGGACCGCATAGCAGAACATTTTCATACTTAAAACACTCAGTTCAGAAGTCTAAAAGAAAAAAAGATTGGTATTTGAAGGTTTCACTTCGTAGTTCCAACTAAATTTGAGAAGTTGGCTTTATAAAATTGCAAAATTCTTGCACACGATTAAAGCACGCACGAAGACAAAACCAGGGACGGTCAACTTTATAGAAAAAAACGAATAGAAATTAAAAACATCACTTTATAAAGGATTGAGGTTACCTAATTGATTGAGGTTAGGTAACCTCAATCCTTTATAAAGTGATGTTTCTATTCGTTTCATTTATATAAAGTTGACTGTCCCTGGTTTTGTCTTCGTGCGTGCTTTAATCGTGTGGAAGAATTTTGCAATTTTATAAGGCCAATTTCAACTTTAGTTGGAACTACAAATAGAAACTTTCAAATACCAATATCTTTTTTATTGCACTCCTGAACTGAGTGTTTTAAGTATAAAAATGTTCTGCCGTGCGGTCCGCAACTTATCCTGATACTATTTTGTGCGCAAAAGCTAATAAAAAGAATTACAAGCGCAAAAACTATATATTTAACTGTGTCGGTAAAACAGACGACTTTAGGATCCTCTTAAATCCGTCGTATCCTCTTTGTCACTTTGAAAATTATTACTTCAGCCAAACTGGCCGTTCTGGGCGATCGCGAGAAGCTTTTTCACGCGTGGCGCAGGTCGATGGATACGAGGACGCGATCGTTTCGCCACGGGAGATCCCTGGGAGAGCGCGAGGATATTTGCTAATTTGGCTCCTTTGAGTTAGCCCGATGATCGTGCAAGCCCCGGCGAACAACCCCCGCCAGTCGAGCCGCTTCAGTTAGTTCGAGGAGAATTACACGGCAGAATTATCGATACCGCTCTTACAAATGAGAGACGAGAGGTCTTCACGCTGTTACGTGGACCAATGGGCCCTTCGGCGCCAATGATAATCCTGTTTAAATTAATGGAATGTAATCAGATTACATTAGATTACATGCAATTTCAGTGTAAATTAATAAGACTCTTATTTACTTACGTTGAAATTGCGTGTAATCCGTTCATATTCTATGTAATATTTTAAACAGGGCGATTAGGAGTGAAACAATTGTCAGAATCACACGGGTCCTGAATGCGTCCAAGGATACATCCACGTTGAATCGGAAAATTTTTCGTCCAGTCAGCACACAATATTAATAACCCAGTCAGGAAAATGTTAGCAGATTCATCAGAAACCGCACACCAAAACCATAGCCAGATGTGCCCGCATTTGGCTTTGGTTTTGGCAACAGAGTCTGCAAAACATACGCTGTCAACAGCTTGCCGGCGGAAACCGGACAGGTCCAGTTATGTGATCAGATTTTGTTGTATTTCTGCTGACATGCTGGCAACATGTCGAATATATCAATTTCTGTATGCAATCTGCAGTCGTTCTGCCTTCAAAATTTGTAGTGGGCATTTGACGAAATCTGTTCTGGCGGCTATCTGGGACAATATGTTTTGTAAATATTCCATAAATACTGTGTGCTGTCTGAGTAACGAATGACCGAAATTACGGCGTAAGTATATTGAGATTGTGAGATGTCCCGTTAAAAAAGTAACGCCGCGTTTCAATCGATATCGCCTTTTTAGCCTCGCGAAGATCAGAATCGAGAGGCACTCCACGATTTTCCAGAGCCATCGACGCCTCGTGGACGATCCGCACGGAGGGAAAACGATCGATTGCTGGTGGAGATCGCGCGAGCCGGGATCTCCGTGCCTCGTGGATAGCCGATCCCGCGCGCGCGACCGAGGCGGAATCTAGTCTACACGCGTAATCACGCATTATCGCATGCGTGTTTACATTTACGGGCGCGTGCACGTTCGCGCTTTCGCGCGCGCACCTGTAAAGGGCCATCGGCGCCACGCGGAAATCCGGATTCGCGTGCACACACCGGCAGTGTGCGCACACGCACACGCGTAAGGGGAGATTTTGTACGGCCGGTGCCAGATTGATTTGGTTTACCTAAACCGCTATCCCGTCCCTCGTGGAAATCAGAGAGAGAGAGAGAGAGAGAGAGAAGGAGGGTGCCGTGGATACCGCCCTGAATTTTCCGCCGGCAAGTCGCGGCGAGGAAGGGTGTTTACTCAAGACACGACAATTCATTACGTAATTGAATTGAATGAGCCCTCTCCTTCGCTCCGCGTCGCCCACCCCCTTCGGAAGCGTTCGGCTCGAACGTGTACGCGTGCGGATGCTCAGGCACGCGTGTGCGTGGCCTACGCGAGCCGAGGGGGTGGACCGGGATTCAGAGGTGGATTAAGGGCTGAGTGGGGCCCCGGAGAGCGACGTAAGCCCTGCGCGAAGGTGAGATTCTCCAAGGTGTCGGTGAGAACGGCTTTCTTGAATCGAAGCTACTCGAGAATATTCTTTCAATTTGCAGATATGGACGAGAGCTTGTGGAAAAGCCCTTTAGAGCCCGTGCGTAACTGACGTTTAAATCGTCGTCTAGCAACGAACGATACAACGATTCCACGAGGGGGCCGTTGGTCGCATGAAATATCGGTGATAAAATTGTAAATACTCTACAGCTTTTGCATATGAATTGTCCGATCTCGCTGATAACTTAATCGCGATCGTTGAGATATAAATTGAAGACGCTCTCTGTAATAGTTTAATTTCCTTTAGAGGCTTCTCGCTGCAGATCGGTTGGAGGCGCGACCGGATCTCGGATGATTCGGGATTTCGCTACGTCCCTGGTGGGACACCGTAGCCCCCGTAGCCCCCTCGTTCGCATCGCGCGGCGGCGGCGGCGGCGGCGGCGTCTGCACGCCTCTTCTCCGAGGCCGGGGAGAAGGCTGGGACCGACCGGAGGGGCTGGTAGCGAGAGCGACCGAATTAAACGATTAGTTAAACTGATTTCGAGTTAGGCGAATGAATAAGTAATCGGATTTCTCGTTAAGGTAATCGCATTGCGCCCTGATTGGCTCCGTCTGCCTGCGTTATAGGCCGCACTCCCGGCATTTTGCCCCTCTCTCCGTCCCGTTCGCCCTCGTCCACGTCGATGTGCCGTTCTCCCGCCCCCTCGCTTTCTCGCTCTCTTCCTCTCCTGTAAGAGCGAAGAGAGGGTGTCCTCTCATCGTTTGCACAGGGGTGTCCTCGCGCATTCCCATTGTCTCATCTCCCAGAAATTGAGAAGCGCAAGCGTTTTGAGTAATGTACACGCGCCGAATACACTTTTCCGCTCACATTCCCGGTTATCTCGTTGTTCATCGCGCGCTTCATCGGTTACAATCGTTTAATTAACGGTATCGATACCATTTCGAGAGCGTTTCGACATTTCGATAATTTGGAAAAAGCATTCATTTACGAGATCGGTACTGCTTTCATTCGAGCGCTATTTCTCTTTTATCTTATCCATGCGCTTGGCCTCTCTTCAACTTTGCACGCTGTCAATCAAAGACTTGCTCTCTTCTTCTCCTCGATCGCGTGCAGATTAAAGGCCGTAACGTGTCTTCGCGAATCACGGGGAAAAAGTTAAATGTCGAAGGCGTCTCGAGGTGCAAATTTCGTTCGAGCGCGTTTTCGTATCTAATCGCACTTCTCGGGCAGACTTTATCATCCTCCCTTCCGGTCCGTCTATATCCCCTAAAATGGACCGACAGCGCGGAGTCTGCTAGCAGCCCGAGCAATTACATTCCCCGAACGCAATCCCATTTAAATATTGTCGAGTTTGGCGGCGACAAACACGGAGCACATGTCCCAGGGTCGCATTCACCTGGCGCGAGGGGAGATTTGCGGCGTGCCGATGTTGCTCGCGAAGGAGGGAGGATATCTTCCGTAGATTTAATATCGCTCTGAACGTTGTAGATACAGCGACACGGTGGAAGGCAGCGAATACTGGATGTCATCTCCGGGCGAGGCTGGCGCAACAAACGCGACGTACCTTATCGGGGACGATAAATCGCCGCCCGAGGAATCGAGATTGGCAAGAGCGAAATCGAATTTACGTCGGGCCGATGTACATCATCCTGACGGCCCTGAGAGTTCACTTACGCATCGTCGAAAGGGAAGACGAGAGGAGGACAAGGGCAGGAGAAAAAGAGAAGGAGCGTTACTGGTGAGAAGAGAAGTGGATATTGAAACGGAGAAATATATGGGAACTGAGAGAGTGAGGGGCGGCATGTGACAGAAGAAATGCGCTTGTCACGCGTGCATGCAGGGCCGCTTTATGCGCGTCGTAATCTCTCTCAGATTTACTCCCGCCTGGACATTTCTATGAGATCTCCTCTGTTCATATGCTCCTGTGTTTTCGCATAATTTACGGCGAAGGTAATTAGCGTTTTCACGAAGTTGTCAGCGATTTTACAAAAGATATTGGATACAGGCAACTCTGTAAATGTAATCAATAATTTTTATTGATTATATTTACAGAAACACAGAATTAATTATTTCTACCGTGACACATGACGTGTATATCTTGTAGATTCGTTAATGTTAAACGGATCTCTATAAACGAATGAAGATTATCTTAAAGGATAAAGTAAGCGGCAGACGATTTGTAAAAAAAATGGAATTGTCTAATCGGATCGCAATTTATATGCGCACACACACGCACACACAATTCGTGTTATCTGTGATTTATCGAGAAGAAGATAACGTGTTCAAAATTCCCGAGAGTTCGTTCGTAAAATAACTCTCTCTTTCCAGACCCGGCGCGGAAAGTCGACGATCCGACGACCGATAACGAGGCCGGGCAAAAAGGAGGAGCCTCGACCGCGGAAAGCATGGGATTAATTACCGCGTGCCCACGGCGGCGGCGGCGGCGGCCTGTTTCTGCCTCCAGGTAAATACAGCGGCCCTGGCGGTCGGAAACGGGGCATGGAGGAGGACGGGGTGCCGGTAGGATGGTCGCCGAGCGGCGTTCTACCCCGGCCAGCGGCGAGGGGGTAGAGTTTCGCCGCGAGCGCTTCCGCGGCGGGCGGAAAAGCGGGCGCAAATGCTAATGAGCGTCGGTTTGGGGGTAGATCGTGCCTGCCTCCCGGAAGGGGACGAGGGGGCCGCGAGCCCCGGATCGCGTCTCCGACCGAGACGCGAAGGAGGGAGAGGCGTCGAGCGGCACCGCGGGGCGTTTCCATCACGCCCATCCTCCTCCGGATTGGCCGGCGGCCGAATGGCGTCCTGGAGGACGCGTGGCGTCGGGACGCCGACGTCGGGATGTGCCTCCCGTCGACGTGTCTCCCCGGCGACGGCTCTCTCTCGCGACGGCGGCGGCGAGTGCCGTCGGTGCCGAGGCGCGACGTCGCGCGCGAGAGTCGCCCCGATAACCGCGAGGATGGAGCAGCTCGCCCAGTTCGTCTCCAAGAGCTTCGACAACGCGGCGGCGGCGGTGGCGGCGGCTGCGAAGAGCGTCGAGGCTGCCGCCGGCTGCAGGGCGGCCGCCGCCGGCGGCAGGATCACGCTCAGTGTCGCGCATCTCATCGGTGATCATGTCGCGGACGATGCTGACCGGCGTACGTGTAATAAATCCTTTCCGATGCGTCGTGATGATGCCAGTCCTTAGGTGCCGAATCGTTTCGAGAGCGAGACCTCGAGACCCGATACAGTGCGCGCACTTTTCTCTATGGGATCCCAATGCTAGATCTCCATGTAGATCACGATGAGCATAAAGATGTGCTGGATCGAGAGAAATCTGCTATGCGAGTCAGGTCGATTCGTATGTGTCTGTGCTCGAGCTTTGCTAGTGATCGAAATATCAGCAAATGGAGTATGTCGATCTGGAATTTACTAAGAAGAAATTTCACAGTGGAAGTTATGTAAAATTGTATTCTTGTGCGGTAATCATCCGCAGACTCTGCGTCACGGTCACTTGGACTACATTTGTGTCAATGTGGATGAAAGGAAGTCGTGGGTTAGAGAGAAATTAATTGTGGATACCATGTCGTACACATTCATGTTTCGATACGTAATCTTTTCAGCTAAGCTAACATTTTTATGTAACGCATGACTGCGATGAGGGAAACTACGTCCAAAAGTCCGTGTGAACACTCAAGTTGCAATTCACGTACGAATCGACCTAATCGCCGACGTCTTTGTCACGTTCTTAACACTCGCGCTCAGGATGGTCCCACGCGACAAACGATTACAAGACGAAACCTTGTTTAGATGAGGCGGCGCAAGAGACCACGGCTAGCGTCGTCGAGACGAGCGGCAGCGTCGAGGAACCGCCATCGCCGGAAGGTCGGCTGCAACCGGAAGATCTCTCCGTCACGGCCAAGATCAAGGACATCCGAGACACCGCGGAGAGCCTGCCACCCCTGAAGACGCCCGAGCTGAAGCTGTCGGTTCGCAAACTGCTTGGCTGCACCCCCTCGCCGCCGCCCATATCGAGGGATCGGTCACCCAGTCCGGAGAATTGCGTCGAATTAAAAAATCAAAGCTCGAACGACAAGACACTTGTATCCCCCAACGATCCGGCCAAGGTGTCCTCGCAGGTTACAAGGTCGAGCGGACAGGGTCAAGAGGATTCCGTCAAGGGTGAGCGTAACTGTGAAAGAATATTAACCCTATACTTATTTCTGTGCGACATGTAAAATAATATTGTACAATTGTATTTTTCCAGAGATAAAAAAACAATTTTTATCAGTTTTACTAAAATTATTAAATAAATTGCAAAAGATTGCTTTCGCACAGTAAGCTTAGAAGAAATCAAATTAAACGGGGCTGATTTTCTTTCAAAATTGTACTTCAACCGAGATAGCAAATTATTCGGGACTGTGATCCTTAAATAATTTCATTTTCTCGCAGATCGAAAACGAAAATTGTCTCGAATTATAATAATCGAGGGGGAAACCGCTGAGGGCATTGTGGTGTGCCGATTTGCGGCATTACTGGGCTTTTTTTTAGGGCATTAGGCCTTGCTGGGGCATTATAAAGATAAAATAAGATAATAAGATAAGCCCACTGGGCATTACTGGGCATTGGTGTACAAGATTTTGGTCAGCGGTTTCCCCCTCGAGAATAATGTTTCGCAATTTCCTTCCTTCACAAAACAATGGATTTGCAAGAATTAGTGCATTAGTAAAACTAAAGATGCGTAAGAAAAATTTATAAAATCGCTGATTAATTAAATTATAATGTACTGTAACATAAATGCGATATGGATTGCGTTTGCGTAACGGTCTATATATCACAGAATGAAGTATAGAGATGTGCATGCATAGATCTCTTTGTACCAATATTCATCCATCACATTGATTGCTCGATCGAACTGAAATCCTAAAATCCGTTCCCAGACTTTCGTCCCGGACTTTTATGCCTGCCCTGGCCCAATGTGCGATTGTGTCAACTTCGATTTCGGCTGATAGACGTTTCTTACGGCTAGCCCGTTTGCGATTGCCGTGCGAACGAGTGCGGGAAGGTCAGGAACCTCCTAGTGGCGGCATCGAAGTCGCAGCGCCGGAGGGATTCGATCTTCGTTTATAATTCAGGCCGTCGTCCAATAAAGCTCACAAGTGATTGGGAATAGCTGACCGTTCGCAGTGTAACGATCGGCGACCCGATCGGCGATTTCGCTCACGAGCCGAGTCATCTTCGATAAAACGCTCGCTCCGCCGAGCACTGAAAGATGAAATTACATCGATTCCCTTTTTAGACGAACGGAAAGTACCTGTAACAAAAGTGAACCACTCTCACAAGGATCGATTCGCGAGTATTATTCTCGGCTCGTGTTATCATTTTCCGACGTTTGAAACCTTGGGCGGCGTAAGTCATTTTTATCTGAAACATTTGTATATGAAAGATCAAAGTTTTTCTTCCGAAAGATTGAAAGTTCACTGTAACTATAATATCCCTCGATTGAAAATTCAGAGGTCAACTCGCTAACATCAATATCCCTGATATCTCTTCTATGAAAATCCCCGCGATTTATCTCTCAATAAGGCAACATTTGATTTCCATCCGTCTGACGAGTCATTAGCCGTCAATCAGCTGCCTCAATATCGCTTGAATTCCACCTCAAACGTTGTTTCCGAACGAGTCTGCTAAATTCTACAAATTAATTTTGTAGCAATCGGTCAATCGCCAACGGGGCAACCGGTCTGTGCGCGGCGCGACGGAACTATCGCATGCGCGAGTAACGAGGGAGAGCGAATGGAAACGAGGCGGACGGACGAGGCGGAGAACGAAGGGTCGAATCGACGGCGATCACGTTGTAAAAAGCGCGCGGCGTTGAAGTAACGCCACGCACGCTTCCCCGCGCGATAACTCGAGCGAGCCGAGCGGGCAGGACGCGGCGCCATGAATTTATGGTTTAATATGCGGCCCGCCGCGTTAGTTGTGTGTACGCCCGCCTTTCCCCCCTACCAAGCGGGGGAGAGCGACGAGAAGCGGTGGATGCCGCTGGCTGCAGCATCACCGGCAGCTCGCCTATCTCTCGAGGGCCCATAACTTTTTCCGATTAAGCGCAAATCAAAAAGCAATCTACCCGGCCGGCAGCCATCGCGGCCGCGAAAGTAAAACCGTAAATATTCACCCAGGAGCCTCCGACCGGGGAGAGGGGGAGACACCCCGACGTACTGGCAAGGGCGTGAAGCGATAAATATTAATGCACCTTGCAGGCGCTGATCGCCTCCGTACGATCCTCTTACGCTACATTAATTAAAGCGCTGTGTAACTCACGTACGTTCCACGCGCAAAGATTAAATTGCGGTCACTTGCCGTAACAATCGACATTCATTACAACGTTGTTAATCGAAGACGGTGGTCTTTAATAGATTTTAATAATTGGACAAGACTCTAGGTTGACGACGAAGACGGAGGAAACGCAGAGAGATCTTCAGTATGGACAAAACTGACCAGAAGGTTGCTTACTTTGTTTACCGACACACGCAAGTGTATGGGAAATTCGAGACTCCATTTCACAAAATAATTCCAACACTAGATAATGAGGCTGGAGAATCTGTTGGTTGGTACAACAATGTGTGTCATGGCGTTACGCTTCTTTCCAATACCGATGGAATGTTTTAACGAGTATTCACATTAATGTGAAACGCGCAGAAGCTTCGTAGATACTTTCTCAAGTTTCGTAGATGATACCATCACGAGTCTTGCAGCTCTTCAGAAACGACCACTTCCAGCGATGCGATACTCCAAAGCACATTTCGCCTCTCCCGACGATTTAGCGTGGCGTGCGCGCCCATCGGTCTTCGGTCGCCCGTGTTTTTCCGCGATTGCCGTAAGTGTTGGTACTTGACCGCTGGTCAAAGGCCCGCGCGCTCGTACGTATATTTATGGCACTTGGGGCGCGAGTTTCCTGAAGTATGATAGGAGGGTGCGCGGCCGTTACTTTAGGAAAAATGAGAGAAAGAGAGAGACCTCCCTTCGTATTTACGTTCTAACTTCTCACAAAACGTTCTCGCGATAAGTCGCGATACAGAAATGATAAATTGTGACTTTCGAAGAATATTTATGTAAGTAAAATGGCAAAAGTAGCCAAAGCGCTCCACTTGGAAAAGTGATACGCATGCTGGAACGTCAAGCTGCAGTGTTTAAGCTTGGCAATGAAATTTAAATTAAACCATTGAAAGGAAACGAGGGCTAAATGATTGACTGAAAGAAAAAGTTCTCTTGCAGCGTCGAACGGTGTCCGAGATTGCCATGAGAAAGAATTATGCGACAAGGGGTTAAACTTCTCGGAGGGTACGCCGGCACGCGGGCCACTTTGCTTCATTAAGCGATAAGTGATTGCATGCCTTAACCCCCCCTTGCTCCTTGCGTATTTATGGGACCGTATGCCATATGCAGCGGCTACGTGGGATACGACGACGCTTTTATACGTCTAATGGCCGTGATATCTCGGCTCGTTTTGGAGGGAGAAAAATAGTATAGCCAAGGTGGTGGCGGTCGGTCCGGGGGTAGCTCTTCGGGGGTGGCTTAACTGGATCAGGCCAAGAGGGCAGCGCTCTTAGTAATTGAATTAGTGACCCCTCGCGTCCGAGTGTGATTGCTTTGGGTTTTCCAGTAGCAGGATTCGGTTATCTGTTCCCCCCTCCCCCCCTTCGTCCCGCAGGATCCCCCTCGCCGTCCCGATCTCTACGAGGTATCGGATAACGTTCAGCAACTACGATTTTGCACCTCGAATCGAGACGCTCGGGATATACTCAGGTAGTTTGGCCAAGTGGATTTAGAGAAACGTGTTATGGGACTTGGGAGATACCATGGAGCCCCAGAATTTCGATTGCCGAAGTTAACGTCAATGGCCGGCACATTTTAGCGTCGCGCAACGCCGTCGCTCTGTCTTCATTCAGTTTTATTAGGGAGACTTGCCGGAATTATTTACTAAATTAGAGACGATACAAAGCTAAATTGTGTAAGAATAATTATTGTAACACGTATAACATCATACTAATTCACTGTTGTCTTTTCAGAGAGCCAATGCTTATGAAAAATGAGGAGGATAACTGTGAACTCGAGCGATATGCCGATTTTCGCCCCCTCCGGGTCTCTACGGTACACACGGGAATAAACGGCCGGCACGTTCGAGTTAATGACTGCGACAACGCGCGTGTGTATTGCGCCGTGGGTTATGCTAACAATGCGCGGACGAGGGGCGTCGAAAACCGCGCGAGTTATTTTGGCGAACGGGAGGGAGGTGGTTTTAAACCACCGCTGTACATATGGATGCGGGCCGCACCACCCTGCCTAGGGCTCAGATTGGATTACGTGGATATGCGCTAATTGATTAAAGCGCCGTACGCCGTACGCAATGCCGCATGGCGATCGCGCCGGCGTGCAAACGGACGTGGACTGCAAAGCCCGTCTCGTTTTTTGCCTCCGTTTCCGGACAAATCGCACGGCCGTTCTATTATCCGTGGAAAGCGACACCGCAGAATATTCCGCGATAAAAACGCAATTTGCCGGCTCCTCGACTCTCATTTGCGTTTAATACATTTTCCCTCGAATTAGCGAATCAAGTCCAAACATAATAATCCGATTCTTAAAACGTTCTTTTAATTCCAATTGATTGATAATGTAAGGAACTAGCAAGAAATAGGATACTCTAAAAGGAATTTACGGATCCCCCTTTCTCTTGTCTGTTTCATTAATTTTTCCGCTGTTAATAAATTAAGCTCGGATTTGGCTCGCCACGTGATTCTCCGTTTAGTGAAAAATCGTCGCGCGATATTACAAAAGCGTGCATAAATATTTCGACTGGGAGAAGGATAATTATCCTGAAGGATGGACGAAAAGATGGTCCAAAGCGAAAAACTTTCCTGGCGCGTCGTATAGAGCGGCCGCAAGCATCGCCGCGAGTTAGAGACGCTGGGATAATTAACGGCCATACGATTTAATTAATGGTCGCTTAATGTAAAGTAACTACGGTACTACGGCTCTTCGAGGTGTTGCCGACGAGAAGGAGGCGAGGAAACTCGGTAGGGGCGCATCACGGGGAAGGGAGGGAGGGACCAGAGGTGGATTAAGTGTCTCGCGTAAGAGCCCTTGACGAAGGGGATGTGATTTATATAATTTAGCAAAGTGGTGAGCTACGCAGTCTTATACCGGGTCGTTAGTCATCCCTACCCTCTCCGCTAGACGGGGGGGGAGGGGGAGGGCCATCTCGTACCCTCTCACCTTAATCACCCTCCTCCTTCGCCTTTCTGCATCTGTCCGAGGGAATCTTCCGCGTCAAGATGCACTCCCGATGCGATCCCGCAATCTGTGCCCAAGTCCAGCGCAACGGTCGTACACATTGATCTACCCTGGATCGGATTCTGCTTTCTTTTATGGTGCTTCGGCGTTTTCCCTCGCGCCGGATACGCTCGTCTAATGCCATCCAATTAGAGACGCCGGCCGACATCTCGATTTGAATAGAATTCTCATAAGGTGGCGAGATATATGTTGATGGCGCCCAGACTGGAAGAAATGGTCCGTGAACGATTCGCAGAGATCAATTCGGCATTGGTCGCTCCGGCCCGGTCGTTCTGGCTCGCAGCGCGCATTTGTCCTTGTGAATTAATCATCGCGCGACGAGAACCTCCCTGTTACTCGCTGCTACGTATCCGACGATGACTCACGGCATTCCGGATTTCAGTGTCCGCGAAAGCATTCCTTGACAACGAGAGATAACTCGTCTCTTCACGCCGCAATGATTTGCATCGTAATCGAAAAGGCCCTCCGTCCAATTGTCTTTTAACAACTGTTCCACACTTGCTTGAGCGACAATCAATTTTGTAGGATCCAATTGTCGGAGTAACGGAAGTGGCAACGGCAAGCAGAGGAGATCGCGGACGAACTTCACCATTGAACAACTGGCCGAGCTCGAGAGGCTCTTCGACGAGACGCACTATCCCGACGCATTTATGAGGGAGGAACTGAGCCAGCGGCTCGGCCTCAGCGAGGCGCGGGTGCAAGTCTGGTTCCAGAATCGACGCGCCAAGTGTCGTAAACACGAGAGCCAGTTGCACAAAGGTAACGCGCTGTCGCGAACCAGTGGACCTTTGTGCCTTTACTTCTTTTTAGATCTAAACCGATCTTTTCTGATCAAGACGGTACGAGAAAAAGCGGCAAGAATTTTTATCACCAATTACTGCATCGAACAATTAATGTTGGACAATTGCAAGATAATTTCGCATTTATTGCATGATTAATGCCCGTTTTCACCAAACTTTGTTTACTTCTCCGATCTTACTGTTTGTTTAATTCATCCCTTGTTTCTTTCTAGTCAGAGGATGAATTAAAGATCAAAGTTAAACGACGTTGGTGAAAACCGGGGTAAAAGGAATTACTAGGACTCTTCCTTCTTTTCGCACAATTAACACGTTCGGTTGGCTCTAATTAGATTTTCCCACAGGCGTCGCCGGGAGCATGGTGCTGGCGCCGCGCAGCCCGCCGACGACGTTGGAGCCGTGTCGAGTCGCGCCTTACCTGCCAGCCCTCAGGTTGCACCCGCCGCCGATGCAGGGAACGGCTGCCGCGAGCGTCACAGTGGGATCAGCCTTTGACCCGGCGGTGCTGCACTACGCGGCGGCTGGGGGCCTTTTCTGTCTGCCACCGCCGCCGCCGCCCCCGGCGCCGTCGGCCGGTCATCCTCCTCACCCGCTGAGCCTGGCGGCGTCACTGGCCGCCGCAGCGGCTCGCTCCAAGAACAGCAGTATCGCGGATCTCAGACTGAAGGCGAGACGGCACCAGGAGGCCTTAGGGCTCGACAGGCCCGCGTAAGGTCCTCGGGGTAGTACGTTTTGGACGAAGAGGGATTCGACGGGGATGAAGAGATGCGGGTGGATTGTCGTGGCGGTGAGTACATCCGAGTTCAGAGAGGATCTGTGCTCTCGTCGAAATGTGACTTTGAGCGACGCGAAGGAAGGATTCCGTGGTGGACCGACATTGTGATCGCGGTGACTTCAATTCTCGAATGTCACGAGGAAGGTACATTGTCTTACGTCAGAGTGAATCGTTAAAACTTGATAAACGGGCGAATCACAGATCTACATCTTCTCTGGGTGAAAACTTTAATCCAAATTCGACAACGTTTAATTGTGTATTTATGCTCTTTCTTTGTATTATTCCGATTGGAAAGCATTGCAGTTGTTGTTTGTTACACGATTAAAATTATAGGACACACGCGTCGTTGGTCGTGTTGCGGAGGAACTCGCTAGCGTATAGAGTATTAAAAGCGGCACACGTGCATTCCTTCATCCGCGACATGCCGAAGAGTCTGAGAAGTACAAAGGACACTCAATGTGTATAAAGTAAAGGATGTACGACGGGGGAGGCATGTAACATACAAAATGTATACTGAATCGGGAATCTCGCTTGTATGTCGATTAGCGTACTCCGTGTCGAAGAACTGTGATGTAAAACCGCGAAGTTTAATCAGCACCGACGACTAGGGAGGCGACACATCAATGTAAAGTCTGTCGTCACCAACTCTTGAACAAGTTCTCATCTCAAATTAGCGGGCGTTCGGAGCGGAAGTTAACGTAGCTCTGTGTATGCTCATGCGTGTGAAAAAAAGGCACATTTAAACAGAAGAGGTACTTGTCAACGTGGAAATTCAGGATGTCAAGGTGCGTGCAATCTTTTTGACGAGTTACACCAGGAAAATTATCAAGCACCTTCTAAAATACATTTTGTTCACGAACGCAGCCTTTGCTGACGCCGTTTGTCGTGCGGGAAATTTGAGAAACGAGACGCATCGAGATCACTGACCAGCCGTGTAAAAAGGATCTCAAGTCGCCTCGAATAGTTTTACGTCGCAAAAGCAATTTCCGGGGACGATATTAGCCCACGGTGGGATTCAGGAAGTGCCAAGATCGCTAATCATCCACGTAAAAGGAACCGTGCGTCGTTACCAAGAGTAGATTTCGGTCGCAACAATTCTTACCGGTGATATTAGTCCACGAGGGAGTAGTACGGGAAAGTCCAGGACGCGCCAGGATCGCTGACCAACCGCGGGTAGAAATTATAGATCGCCGCGTCTTGGCAGCGGCTTGGAAGACATAACTCTCGTAGATGATTCACGGGCGGGTGGACGGACGCCGGACGATTTCTCGCGTTCGTCGCCGGCGAGCGAGCGAGCGGGGGACGGCGGACAGCATCGCCGTCGGGGCGCTAATGCAATAACGCGCGGCTACGCGGATAAATCAAGCTGAGCGAACCGCTCGAGCGGTGGCTGTGCCGTGCCGTGCCATGCCAATGCCACGCCGCGTAATCGCGTTACCCCGGTCGTCCCCGGGGCGCCGTTATTGTCCTGGAACCCCTTGCCCTCAGAAGAGAGGGTGAGGTGCTCCAAAAGTCGCACGTTCCTCGAGTCCGGTAGTTCGTCCGACTTATCTCCGCGTAAATCGTGGGACGCGACTCTTGTTTCTCATCTATTCATTAGCGGGAGAAAAAAGGACTTTTACGATACCGTACCTCGAGTACGAAAATACGAGGAAAACGGGTGTGGAGAGAGGGGTTCTGGGTGTTAAATATTGCTGTTATATCTAACATAGGGATGTATAAGTGTTTACCATATCGTGAGAACACGAGTTGCTGAAACTTAGCGCTATATCAAATCGCGATGAAACGTCTTCCAGTGCATTTTCGCGGATAAATCAATCGTGCATCTCGGAGGAGGGTTGTAATCGCGTTAACACGGATTTATTCCGGCCATCCCCGGGGCGTCGTTATCGTCTCATCCGCGTGTGTCGATAGGTCGAAGCAACGTCGCGTGGCCGTGATTTGATTAGCGACTTTAATTAAAAAGAACGCCGGCGCACGGCGACCGCTTCAACGTATACGACCCATATACGCCGAACTTTTTATGGGTGTTGTATATAAAATAGGAAAGCCCATAATTCGGTCGCTTTACGACCGCAGGATTGATTCTGCCACGACGACTTATACGGTCTCCAATAAACCGACATCGAATTTTTCACTATAAAGCTTTCTAATATATAGACTAGCAAAGTTTCTTTGAATTAGAATTAATTCAATTATTAGGATATTTAAAGTATATTTAATTATCTGCTGCGCACGCGTTGAAATTAAATTCAGAGATGCTCTGTATAATAATTCGTTGGTAAAGAAATTATTTGAGACGGACGTCACTTGTGTTGCAAGTTATTTCACTGTTGAAAAGCTAAATCGATTAAGGCGATTTGTTTGTGTAAATGTTGTGCAATGTAAAACGATCGATAAACGGCGCCGGTTCAGCCGTCCGTGTAATTAATTTAGCAATTTGCGCCAAATTGTCATCTATTAGTCCGTCCCGGAGAAGTAATGGACGCGAAAACGCGTTCTTTTTTTCCCTGTCAGTTCTCGTAAAGAGTCACCGAGAATCCTTGCGACGTTAGAAAGTTTAACCAAGATATCGAGTCTTAACTGTATAAATCTTAATTATCGGACAAGTTCTACTAGATTTTAATATTTTTAATATAACTGTTCTTTATTCATTTAACTATACTTGATCTTTTTAGGTTTTCAAGCGGAGCAATATATAAAAATGAGTCTAATCGAGTCAATGACAGCAACAAACGGAAACAGCGGTAACAATAATTTGCAGCAACCACGTTCGCGTAACGATGAAAATAATGATGCGCCACCTCATCCACAAATAGGGAGATAATAATAAAAGGCGCAAGGCCAGGGCCAAGGGTCGTACTCGCCCTTCCACCCCCCCGGTGACGTTTTCTGGAATAAAATAAAACCCTCCCGTATCCCCGGGATAATTCGGAGGGCGCCGAGGGATGCTCCTCTCCCTTCCCCCTTCGCTCATTTTAATCCGAGTTTTAAGAAGTTTTTCCTATTGCCCGTAAATTGGCCGTCGTTTGTCTGGCCGGGGTCACGTGGGGCCAGCAAGAGGTAGGAACCACCCTCGGGGTATTCTCCCCACTATAGCGAGATCCTGTTGTTCGCACATTGCGCATTCGTAGCGCGCGAGTGGGGAACGGAAACTCGTATAACTGCGATATAATGTCCCGCGAACACCAGCTACCATCATCAATTATCTCCGCCCCCTTGTCTCCTCAGAGGGGATGAAACGGGGAATAATCGAGAAATGCGGGGAGGGGGGGAGACGACTCGTCGAGATTTCTTGAAGACGTTGCATAAGATCGGAGACGTGAAAGTAATGGCAGTAATATTTGTAAAAAAGTAAGTAATAAAATTATACATAAAAAAATTTACATACATAAAAAAACTTCATGTAATTACTATGTTATTCGAAACACGAATTATCTCTTTTCTGTGATAAGTATTTTTTTTTACGGCGTCTAAGATTCCCCTCAAATAGAATTCGATTGCGTATCTGTGTTGACGTTAAATCATTTTATTGTTCAGTCCGAGGACTAGCCGTTGGAAATAACGCCCGGTTCGGACCATCGGCGAAAAATTCGTGGCAACAGATCAATCCTGCAATTCCGGCGAGGGGACGGGGCGGGACGGATGCTGCGCGAGATTTGGAAATAATTCAGCCCCGCGCACTGACTGGCGGGCCAAGGGGCCGCTTGCTTCTTCCGGCCCCCGCGTGCCTTAATCTAATCCAAGGATAATCTAAAATTCATGACACACATAACTGCCAGGCGATGATATATCTGGCGGGGGTGTAAAGGCAGCAGCGTCTTCTCCGTTCCACCGCCGTTCCCCCCTTACCATACCCCCCTCTCGCCGTTCTTGTAGCTTGCAGTTTGCCTCGGCGGGCACCCAGCAGCAATCACTGGCATTATTATTTAATGCGACGCGCGTTGGTGGCGTATACGCCGACCAACTGCCCGTAAATCGCGATATCGTAGAGACCTACTGCTGGATGCTGTTTATCTCGCGAGAGGAATTACCAGCTCGATCGCCGCCAGTTGATCTTTCTTCTCTAACGTCCCGAAACACGTTGAATTAAACAGGCCGTAACGACCGCTCGAGACACTGTTCACGAGGTTTCTGCCCAAATAGATCATGTCTGGAAACAGTGGTGGTACTTTTATTCGAAGAATACCGCGTCCGATTGAGAGAGTGATTTTTGGAAGGTTCATCTTCAAAGCCACTCTACAATTGAAGTCTGTTATCTTCTATCCTAGATAATCAAAGTTTTGAATTTATTTATCAACCATTTGAATTTCCCGCTATGTAAAATAGATCCCAATCGTTCTTTCCAGTTACATGTCGTTCAGTGAAACGGCCGGAGGCTCGATCCTAAACGCAGCATCCATTTATGTTAAGAACTTGAACTGTTCTTACTGAATTAATCGATTTGCGCACGATCACCCGCGTACCCTCCTCGATACCACGAACGTCGTTCGAGCCCTAATGGAAGCCGATAATCCAGGGAATGCAGTCCGCGCCTTTACGACGGGGTGAGATGCACGCAAATGGACCGAGGGTGGTCACGCGCCGGCAATAAGAAAAGGGAAGAGCGATAAAGTAGAAAGAGAGAGAGAGAGAGAGAGAAAGTGGAGGAAACGAGGAGCTAAACGCGAGTTTCCGCCCCTCCGGGCAGATCCGATGCGGAATCAATTCGCGTAATAGTTCCAAGGGGGGAGAGGATGGCTCGGCCAGGGGGAGGGGGAGGGTGGTGGGAAGCTAAATCGACTGACGGTAGCTGGGGGTGGGTTAAGCGAGAGCTCGGATACGGGCCATTACCACACCTGTCCCTCAACTTCGACTTCGCGAGAGGGAGAGAGGCGAGCCCGAAGCTCTAATGAAGAGAAGCAATCAC
Source organism: Vollenhovia emeryi (assembly GCF_000949405.1). Classification (NCBI taxonomy): domain Eukaryota; kingdom Metazoa; phylum Arthropoda; class Insecta; order Hymenoptera; family Formicidae; genus Vollenhovia; species Vollenhovia emeryi. The sequence continues at coordinate 3,316,032 of NW_011967240.1, read as the reverse complement.
TTAAGCCGGATCGCCATATACCTGGTGTACAGTACGGGATACGATACGGTTTTATTTGCGCGGCTCCGCGCCGATACGCTTTTACGGCTCACTCGGGGGAGTGCTCGGCGGGACGCGAGCGAACAGGACGCGGAGCGTGTCCCGTGCGCGCCGATCCGAATCGCTCCTTCGGGACAGCCCCGATCATTTGTAACGCGAGATCGTTATCTCCTCGATAGCGCCCGAACCGGAAAGAGCGTCGGAATGCTAGAACTCCGGGGGTCGCCCTCCATTCCTTTCGAGGCACTGATACTGCGAGAGTTATGGCGAACGCGTGAAAACAGGTGTCTGAAAGCCATAAACGTAATGTGAATGAAGTTTCACAACTGGTTCTTAAAGCTCGTTAAACAGTTTGAATTGTACAATATGAATCACTAGCTCTCACTTACCTCGTTTATGTTTAAAGTCATATCGCTCGTGTCATACTGAGAAATTCGCAGATGTAGAAGGAAAAACTCCCTATTATGAGACAGCAGGTTTTCAACATCCAAATTCAAGCGCAAATCTTTTTTCGCAACGATTACACGATTTAACAATGAATTTTCCACTAAATAGACTTCACCCCAAGGGCCATAAATTCATGATGTAGCCAACAGATAATACCTATTCATTTAACGCAAACTCTACTATCTCGTATTAGAAGCTTATCTCATAATAGGAGACTTTCCTCTATAATTGTCGCATGACTAACGGAAAATAACAGTGTACTGGGAGTAGAAAACGGCAGAAAAATGCGAGGAATAATTATAAAATAATTCCAAATGAGTAACGCGAGTGTTACTGGTTCTTAAAAAAAAAAGAATAAAGGAATTATCCACCAAAATGTAACAGACGTCGAAATAAATCTAGGACAGACTTCGTCATAAGAAGACTCGCAACGGTACTCGGTACTTCGTCAAGATTTATTTCGAATGAAATGTCACGTAGCGCACAGAGAACCAAGACAACGACGCAAGATGAAGTGAGAATTGAAGCCGGTATAATTTCAATGTTCTTAATTCTTTATGCTATAGACACAAGCTCGAGACGCAAACCGCTAGAAATGGAAAAAAAAAATTTTTGTTTTCGAGATACAATTTCCTTACGCAATTACATCGGGCGTAATATATAGTTTTAGATTGTCTCTTTACAGAAACATAACTTTCACTCTATAACAGCCTATTTTACTTTACTAATATTATAATATCCTTATTAATATCCCTACGATTTGTTATATTACTATAAATTACTTACGGTCCTAAATTAGCTAGAGAGAGAGGCTTTACATTAAGTATTTTCAAAAAATTGACTTACATCATTGTCATTACACCCACGGAGATCAGTTTCGCGCATCTATAGCATGGAAATCTGAAGCCAACGAAGTTCTACCGGTTTCAATCCCGGATATGAACTGTGTGATTTATGCGCGTGCACATGTATACTGTGTCGCGACAGCACGCGACTCGGACAGTTAATTAACGGAAGAAGCTTGGCGGCAGGAAGCAAGTGTTCGCGTAAACGCGTCATGACAAGCGACTGAACCTTAATTCTACAACTTTTTGCTCTTCGTCAACGGTCTGCCGTCCGAATAGAATGGATCCACGCTACTCGAATTGAATACTTGCACGCGCTTGCGTTACGCTTTATAAAGTGTAAAGTTGTCCGGGTCGATTACAATGAGTTCGCGCTTGGAGAAAAAAATAATTCTTAATGAGACGGAAAATTGCCGAGGCTATAAAATACATTTGTCGAGTGTGTACATTCAGCCTTAGATGACGATGGATTTACAGTGCAATTGCCATGTCAATTTAAAACAATATATGATGCACGATTTAACTGCGCACAGAATACTCCCGTTTACATTTGAACAAAGGTTCTTGCCAAAGAATTCATTTTAAGGGATCAAATTAAATCTCTTTTTGTAACAAAACCTCGTGGCCACAAGTTTTGAATAAGACATTTCGTGTACTTTGTAATTTTAACTGTTTAAAGAGGAACAATTGAAATTACAATTTCGCTTTTCTTCAAAGAAAATCAGTACCTATCGTGGGACATCTCATACGCAGCTAATCCGCCTATCATACACTCTTTACGTTTCAAAGAGTCAAGAGTTATATAAAGAGGTACATGTACGAAACTGTATCTATCGCTCTTCCGGGATGGGCAGCACCCTTTCGTTGCACCTTGACAGGCGTAAATGTATTCATTGCGTAGGAAAGCAGAAGAATGTAGTGTCGTGTTCCTTATTTTCTGTCCGTGCGAAACTTACATGCGACGTTACTACTGAGCACTAGAAGAGATTATCCTTAAGTACTAGGTAGTCAAGGTAATATGCAACAATAAAAAAGAACACCGTGTATGTATATACTCTATTATCGAGTGTAGACACTGGACAGAGAAATTCGCTGGCGCTTGCGAGAGAAAACGATAAAGTAAGAGCAAGTTACGGCAGCTCGACCTCGACCGATTTTTGGCAGAACCGTCTTTCCGTGGCCGCAAGGATAGGATAATCAGGTACTAGGAACAGCCCCACACAGAGTCCCAATCCTTTGAGAGGGGAAAGACGCGTTCGATCGACAGGTCCGGTGTCGAGAAGTCTATCGGATAGACCTCTTCTTTTTTTTTTCCTTTGTGAAAGACTTCCTGACAGAATCTTTTCCACGGCTGTTCAATCGGAATGAGCGAAGGTATATCAATTATATGTATATAACTATACGCATCTATATAATATAGAACTTCTTTCACAATACCAAGTGCGGTAATAATGATTGTAAAGTCTAATTGTAAGTCTAGGTCATATTAATAATCTAATTCCGCGGTGAATATTGTGGCTGTATCCCGACGGCATTTTGCAAGGAGGACGTCCGCGGAGCACACGTGAGCATACTTAAGTATACTAATACACCTTAAGTGTATCGAAGATACCTTGGCTACGCGATAGAAAGCGTTACGGCCAATCTAAGGCCGTAGAAAGAGCTACAGTGATCGGGAATCAATGGTAATCCCAAAGGACGCGGGAACCTCCGCTCCGAGCACTGCCCGCACGAGGATTCATTATGATTAAATATAATACACACCGTATATATATATAATATATATATATATATATTAATTACAATAATTATAGTATTAATTAAGAATTATTATGTTAATAGTTATTTAACCACGTGTATGGCTCAGTCTATTAAGCTAGTCTCATGCAACAACAACAATAAAGATACAACAATATATTTACTTGTGAGTTTATCGAGTTTCGATTCACACATCGATTATTACTCTGCTCTAATTTTTAATCGTATATCCCTTTTTTTTCTTTTTCTCCATCGTTTTCTTTTACCTGCGATCACCCTGTTACTACACGTCCCCCCCCCCCCCACATACGTGTTTGCACTCAATTTTGTTCACTGACGATAGAAAAAGTTTGGAAATTTCTGTATTAATCGGCATTAATCACTTTTTTGTTTCAGTCCTCTATCATTGTATTATTTAATATAATAATTATGTATAAATAGACGTCATCTCACTGTTACTTTATAATCGTTTATTTAGATTTAATACCTCGATATTATCGTGACTGAGAGCTCTTCGAGTTGAATGAATATGTAATCGCGAGCCACATAATCCCTCGACGGGGGACGGGAACGTATCGATATGAATGTAATCAGCCGCGAGCACCCGAAACTATACGACGAGGTCGTAAAGGAGGCAACGTATTTACAACCACGGAGAGAGAGGACATACGTATTATACTCTAGATTCTATTGCGATGTGGAATTTCGGCGGACCCCGGGATCGGCGGTAACGAGCGTCTGACTCTCGTCACCGACGAAACCGGTTAGCTTAGGAACTATCGTGGAGAGTGAACGATGTAACTTGTGTGTAAAAAATCCCGTCCCGCCAGCCACTGTTGAACTCTTAAATGTAACTCGGCGAGAAGTGAGGTGATTAACAATGTCGATTTTTATATGCAATATTTACACATACATACATATATACGCGATAAGAGAAATTAAGACTGCGTGACTGCGATTTTCCGTTTAAATCCCCGCGCCGAGTGGCATGTGGCTCGGGTGTTCCGTTGCCGTTTTTCCTCTTTCCAAGCTCTTAAGTAATTATAAAAAACAGTAATATCACAAAAATTGCGCAGGCAGGGCAAGGAGGGGGGCCAGAGTTTGGGATAAAATTACGACAATATACATGTACGATACCTATATTGCCAAGTTGACAAACGAGTGTGGATCGAGTCAAGGAGCGGTCACGGAATTCGGTCTGTTCGCCGCGCGCGATCTCTTTCCTCCCGCGAGGAAAGGAAGAAGGCTCTGCTGCGCGACACAGTCTGTCGCGAGTGCCGTAAAAAATAAGGACGCGACAGGACGATGCGAAATTATCCTTCATTCGACGATAAGGGGAGTAACTATACCCTTGTCGTCGCGTCGATTCCTCAATTCTTCAATTTTCGAACATCTATCCCTCTCTCTTGCAGCTATAAAGAGTGGAGTTCCAAGGTAATCCCCCCCCCCCCCTTTTTGAAAACGTCCGTCTCGCCTGCGCTAGTTCGGTTCCCGCCAGTCGTTGAATCTTTTATTGATAGACTTTTCAAAGTTTGATTGACAATGGCGACTTAACGATGGTCAGTATTTTCTTTTATTCCCCCAGGTTGTGCCGTTTCCTTTACTTTTCTCCCCTCTTACTTGGTCTCGACGCGAGAAGATGAAAATTAAAATTAAAACATAGCTCTTCCTTTTATGTCGTAAAACTAGAATTATTCGCTGTTAAAGGATCTCGCAGCTTCTCGTCCGAGACGTATGCATATACTCAATTACCGATAATACATAATATTTTTGTGTCACAATGTGAATTATAGAATTTTTAATCTTTTTTTTCCTCTTAAGTAACGACCGAGATAAAAACGCACACCACTTTAAGATAAAAGGACTTGCTTACTTTTTTTTAACTGGCCCAAGCAAGTGGGACTGGAATGACAGTCTGCTCTCTTCTTTCTTTCTCTCTCTCTTTAAAAAACGATTTAAACGCAAGATTTCTTTATCCAGATGAATTATCGAGATCAATATATCGCACAAATAAAATTAACATTGCCATAGATTTCACGTCATAGATTCGCTCGCTCTGTGAATCACATCTGTAAACCGTTTTTCTTCTTCTTAAATTTTCTTTTTTGATTGACGATTTTAAACAACGACGAGAGACTTTGATAGATCGGCAAAGATTTGAAATAATCTATTATAATGATTAACAAAAACGTCCGTTCTAAAATGTAATTATCTATATTTACATTAATACTAATATGATACTAATTTAATATGTTTAACAAAAAAAAAGTAATCACAAAAATGGTCTGTAAGTTAAAACATCATATCATGTTGGTATACGTACATACATATATATATAATCGAATGCATTATATATATTTATATATATGTATATTTATATATATATGTATATGCATATGCACGCATACATTTGAAATATGTTTTACACATGATGACAAAGTTGTCGCGTATAACCTAATATCACAATCAGCAAGGGAGAGAATAAAATAAGCAGAAAAATTTTGGTTCGAAATGGTGGAATGGCACTTTCTGCGTTTATCATCTTCATGTGTATGCATGTGTTTCCTTCTCAACGTATAAAAATACAATATTCTCGAAAAACCCTCTGTACACTATGAAATTTCTAATAACGTACTCTACCTTGTATCATATTTATTATCAAATAAGTAGTTCTACCTTGTCTCTAAAACTCCACAAACACATTCGAATAATCTCTCGCTTTCGCGTGCACTCTCACTCTCTCTCTCTCTCTCGCTCTCAAAGGAAAAAAAGGAGGAAAAAAAAGAAGGATCAATATCTAACGTACAAATTTTCAATCACAGTGTCTGCGCGATCTCTATAACGTGAGATCTATGCTAAATTCTTACGTTCCAACTACTCTCGCGAGAGTCGGTTGCTCAATAATAATATACATATATCTAATTATATTAATGAGCTGGGGCAAAGATGGCCGTGGCGCCAGCCAGCACTCGTCACGTTTTGACATACGCGAGAATCAAATAACACTTTCACGTGTTACGCGGTAGCGCTAATGGAAACGGAGTGTACAGAGCGTGTACGTCGGTACATCAACGAGGTATCAAGTCAGATTGTTGTTACGCTGATACCTCATTCCGTCTCTTAAAATGTATAGTCGGTGATCCCCACAAAATTCCTCCCTCCCACCCCGAAATAATTCCCTTCCCCGCCCACCCACGCGTTTACTTTTCGGCCAATGCTTATCTCTTGTCGTTCTTGCCTTTTACTTTCGCTAACATCTTTCTCGTCTCCTCTCTTTCTCCTTCTCTCCGTTCTCTTCCCTCGCGGCCTCGGCGGCCGCCAAGGCTTAAAAGGCACGGCGTGCCTTCTATTATTTTCCCCAAAAGCACGATAATAACATACCACGATGACACGGTAACGACAACGATGTTGATGAGAAGAGGCCGTGGTTTCACCCACCCGTCCCATTCGCCCCTTGTTTCCCGCCCAACCCCATTCGGCCTGCTGTATTAAGCGGCCTTCTGCAAACAAATAAAGAAAATCGTAAGGATTCCTGTCGAGTTACCGCTTCCAAGTTCCTATACGAAACATGATGACGTCTGTAAGAAAATCGTTCAACTTACCGCTTTTAGGCGGAGCTGTTCAGACGCCGTACATGTTGTGGAGCCGCTCACTGAGCTGCGGCGGAAACTGGTCGGAGAATCGCTTCCAATTCTCCTCGCCCACTTGATTCTTGAAAGTGAACAGTATCTAGACAGAGGAGAACGATTGCGTAAGATCCGCGGCGAGAGAGTACTCAGCTCGTCAGCTCGTCCGGCTGTCGTTTTACCTTTTGAAACATCTCCTTCAGGTCCTCCTTCGGCGCAGACCAAGACGCCACGGCGTCGCAGAAGAAGATGAAGTCCGGGACGACGCCGGCCGGATTAACAGTAATCATTTGACACATACCTCTGAAGGCAGAATCCTTCTCTTCGTTATCTCTTATGCTTCGCAGAGAAGTGCACCTATTGATAAATTTACAATCGACAATCTCATTAGACGTTGTTCGGCCGCCTTGCCCCCCTCCCCCCCCCCTCCCCAAGTGGAAAATACTTCGATCAGTAAAACACGCGGGTTTTACGGCACTCACTGATCTTACATTCGCAATGTTTAAAATTATGTCTCACTCGACGAGTTGTAAGAGAACGTCAACTTCGTCATTACATGATCGAAGTATCTTTCTTCGGATTATAAGTCACATAGAAAGATATATTTATATGTATGTATATATAATAATATGGCTCTGGCAAAAATTGAACAACTAGCCATTTACTTTCATTCCCACAATTCACACATAGATAAATGTTTAATTTTTTTATATATATATATATATATCAAATTGCATTCGACGAGACACGAAACGGTTGGCTCACTGTGAGGCCAGTCCAATGCGATAATTAGCACTCTTCTTTCATGACTCGAGACATTATCGTTATTATCACTATTAGATTTGCAGACATACAAACAGCAACGACGGATATGTGTGTAAAATCTACAGGTAATGTTCAAAGTCAATGCTAAATTAGACCCGGTATTAGTAGACAAGTGAAGTTGCAAGTACACCAATTACTGCAAAGATCGATCCCTGAATTTGTGAGTCTAGCCCAGAACAAATTGACGTAAATACGTTACGTAACAGTAATCAGGACATATGACTGGCGTCATATTTCACTTACTGTCTCATTAAGGCTGGGTTTACATTTGACATTTACAGCACGGCACATTGTGTAATTAGAAACAAACGCAATTCGACAGAGATCGAGATGCCAAATTACCAGCATGCAGAATGAAAATTTTAATTGAGCGAGGAAAAAAAGAACTATATATATATATGTATATGCGAGGTATATCCACGGTCCTCCGGATAACGAGACTTGACGCGGCGACAAATAAGTGTGACAAATGTAAACCTATCCTGGTCTCTTGATAGTCGGATAAACAGGAGAGCTCGTAACACACTTGCATGGTGGCAAAATAAAGATTAGAATTATATCATATAACGAATTCAAATCTAAGATGTTAACACTGCGAAAAACCATTGGGCAAGTTTACGCTGGCAGCTGCGGGATGATAGACGCGCGCTCTCTCTCTCTCATTTACATGTGCATCTCTGCCCTCACCGTAACGAGTGGCAAGGTAAATGGACAATCGATTTTTGCCGAGCGTTTGTGTTCTTGCGCAAGAGTCCTTAGCAGCCCCTGATGCAATTACTCAGGAATCGGGAATGTAATAATGTATAATAAAGAGTGCTAATAAAAATAGAAGATAATATAATTAATAGAATAATAATATAATAAAGAAATTTACACACCACTGTCGGACAAACTGCTGTAACATGGGGGCGACGTCGTGGGGACACACATAACCTAGGCGACCGATCGTTATGGCTACGGTTTCATTTTCGGTTTCGGTAAGTAGACAAGTGAAGTGTAGTGAAGTGACCGGAAACACAAACAATAAGACAAACTGATAGAGAACCAACGATCAACTCAGGCGAAGAAGAATATATATATATATGCTCCGCTTGTAAACTTCCAATTAATAATTCTCAATTAATAATTCAGTTAAGAATCAAGTAACATTAACAATTAATCGAAGACAGGTGAGAACACAGGTGAAACATATGAGATACCGACAATGAAACATAGGCAATACCGTGCTATTGTAGCTGCTGAAACAATAATCAAAATTAGATAGCAGCGTGCGAGCCCGTGTGATTTTGTATAATACGGACCGGTATACCAAATGATCCCTTTCTCTCTCTCTCTCACTCTGTCTCTCCCTCCCTTTCTCTCCCTCTCTTTCTCTCTACTGTATATAAGAAATGTACATGTCAGTATACAAATAAGAGAACAATCAAAAGAAATAACCAAATTTGCGTTATGATTTTTTCAAGGCCAATTCAAACAATTCAGTCGAAACAATATCATCTGGGGCTTGGAAGAAATATGCAAGCATATAGTATATATGTATATATATACGCATACATACTGTACTTTATATATATATATATGTATATACCGAATTGCAACATGTCTCTTTGTGGCAATACAGCCGTATATGTATATACGTTCAAGCCTACAGGCAGTCGCACACCACTAATTCAAGGTTCAATATACAAGTACTAATTGCTTAAACCTGTCGATAAAAACGTGCAATCGCGACTCATGTATATGACCACGCCAAGTCACTGAACTGTGTGGTTCAAGAGTGGTTGCTCCAAAAATTACTTAAAAAAAAAAAGAGGGAAAAGAAATATATATATATACGTATTTATGCACCTAGAGAGCTGGGATGCCACCGAACAACTCGATCTAGCGTGAACAATACTCTAAAAGTTACTGGGAGACCTTTCATTAAACTACGATCGGAAAAGTACTTTCGGTCTGCGATATTGAGATCGCGCGCAACGGTTATGCCGTCAGGCTAATCTCTGCGAATGAGAAGTTTCCCAATGTGCACAAATGAGCAGCACACAGTCGTGACGTAGTGTAATTCTTAGCCCTTAAGGCGCACGGGATAGATAGCGATGTATGTATAGGAATCGACAGATTCTGTTGTCGGCTCGAGTCTCGCACTACACATTGCTTTCTATTCGTTTCAAAGTAATGCTCGGTATATCATATACGGTATCATTCTAAGAGAGAACCAGATATATACGTAAAGGTCGCGCTGACGACTCACCCGTGTTTTCCAACAGCGTTTTCGGCGTGTCCGCACGATTAATGATCTCGATGAGCTGCGACAAGATCAACGGGATATACGCGCTCGTGTCGGGCCCTGCGCGGAACAAGCGAGATAACAAGTGGGTAAAAACCGTCGATTTGTTCCCCGGGATGTCCCCCCCCCCCTCTATATTTACCAAGTTTTATCGAAATCTCGCCGATCGCCCATGTTGCGTTGTTGCACACCGATATGAACTGCGGATGCAAGTTTTGTCCAAGTATAGGCATAAACTCCGCTGCGCATCGAGATAAAGTTCGTTAGCAACATTAACGTATCCGATAGTCTCAGCGCCGTCCGGAATATACTCACGTATGCAGGGGAGTACATGTTGGAAACAAGCTTTCGTAAGATCTCCTAGTAAAGCGAAGCTACTCTGTCTAACCTCGGGCATGGTGTCCTGCATACACTGGTACAACAGCTGCATAACGTTGCTGTTCATTACCAGCCGCTCCATGTGACCGTCCAGACCCTCCGCTAACCCGCTCAGGAGGTCCAGCGCGACTATCATGAAGTCCTTGTCGGGTGCCTCAAATTGCTCCGGACTCTGCGTGCTCGCTATGTGCTGGTTCAACGTTTGCTCTACGAGCGACACGCATCGCCTGCGAACGAAACGGCCATTTTACCATATCAATATTGAAATAATTTGCAATAGATGGGGGCAAAAGAACCGTCGCGGATTGAGGGAGGTCCCTGGTTCGCATCCTGGGCCGAGGTAATATTTTTCGCGATAAGAATAATTTACAGCACGGAAAAAGGGGGGTATTGGATGCTAAATGTAGCATCAGACAAATGTTAATACGTAACATTTTAAATATAATTACAAAGAAAATTGTTTATCGATTCGAATATGTGAATTTGCTGACGATAATAATTCCACGTGTAAGAGAACTGCGTTACGTCCGAAAAAAGAAATCGGCGCGTAGAACTAATGTGGAAAGAAACGGTATAATAGATTCACGGTTTTCAGAAAAATACAAGATTTACAAGTTGGGCTACCCACGTCTTGCCTTGTGACCCACACTGGCGTTTTCTCATATGTTGTTTAATTATACAGATTTATAGTTTGGTCAGAACGTGTTATAGCGAATTCGGTTGCTTGCACTAGTGCGCGCTGAGTGCACGCTAATGTTTAACTTTGTCTTAAGTACACGTTCAAAGAGCATTTAGTGAAATATGACCGGTGTAAACGTTGTACTGGCGATTTTTCTGGACAAGAGATATTGCAAGAGGTATTTAACATGATCTTTGAATGTAAGAATTGACTGTAAACAAGTCTCAGCGTGCACTCGCGCGCACTAGCGCAACCAACCGAATTCGCTATTAGTTACCTGTATACAGGTTCGCAATATGGTAAGAAACCCGAGCGCAACGCGGTCGCTACTGAAGAAAGGCATTCCAGCAGTGGGAACAGATCTTTATCCTCGTCCTTTAGTACGTTCCACTTATTAATTAGAGGTGGCATCAGAAGGTTGATGTAGTCTGGTTTGTTCAGATGATGGCCCACAGAATCGGCGAGGGTGCCGATCGCGTCGTACAGAATTAACAGGTTCTTATGCTGATATTTACCTGCGAACAGACAGTCGTGTAACTCGGGGATCCCTTAGATTCGGGCCGACCAATCGCCCCTCATTGTACTCACTGAACGCGAAGACGAGCGTCTCGAGGATGAATCCGAGGTAAGGGACCAGCTCGGTGCACGCCTCTTCCTCCAGAGTCGCGAAGGCGGAGCAGGCCGCCTCTTGGACGCGCTTGTTGCTGTCGAGCACTCGCTTGAGCAGTTCCGTCATCAGAGGTTTCAAGTGCGTCTCGTGAGGCTGCGCACAAACCCAATGCGCGTAACGGCTCAACGTCCAGCAAGTTATGGCACGCACGAGAGCCTTCTTGTCGCTCAGACAGCTGATCAGGTAAGGGATAAGCTCCGACAAATGCGGAATCATGCCGCTCATACACCCTGCAAATACGAAATCGAACCTCGCTCGATCACTTGGACCACAGTATTCGATTTGGAGGTACTTTCAGGGAAACGGAGAACGCGCGCACCTTCAGCGATAGCTCCCAGCGCCAAGATACCGGACTCCTTGATCTCCCAGGACTGATGGAAAAGAGTCTCCTTCAGGATCGGTATCAGGACCGGCAGAAGCTCTTCTCTGAACACATTAGCCAGCATGTCCAGCGCAGCGGCGGAGCATTTCCTCAAGTTCCAGTCGCTCAGAGTCGAATCGTCGTCGCACCCGTCCTCGACGTCTATGTCCTCGTCGTCGCACCCGCCGTTCACGCCGCCGTTCTCGTCGGTGTGCTTGTTCATGCCGTTGGCGTGATGCGAGTGATGCGTCTTGGACTTGTGGAAACGTGGTCGGATGTCCTCTTCCCTGTCCGGGATCATCTCGTCCTCCTCCACGTCTCCTTTCAGGAGGATTATGTCAATCTCCGAATACTTCATACCTTTCACCTGTAAAACGAAAGGGGGAGGGGGGAGAAGTGTGACAAGAGCAAGACGGAAGAGCGGCGGCTTCGCCGTAGACCTGGGAGAGTAGAACTCACCAAGATAGGTACTAGTCGCGTCAAATGTGGCGCGAGCGCCTCCTTGCAAATCGGTTGTTCCGCAAGCGACAACCAAAACTCGCACGCCTCCAATGCCACCCCCTCGTCGACGTCCTGAGTTCTTAACAGCATGTACTCTATGATATTGTGCATGTGCGGTATTAGTCTGTCCATTCGTACCTCGAGCAGCATCACCAGGGCCCTTTGCGGAAACGCGAGGTATAAGAAACACAATCCATCTGCCGATACGGCGACGATATTAAAAGGATCCACCTCGCTTACCTGCACACGTTTTTCCGGACCTCGGAATCGTCGTCCGAAGCTAAATGGAAGAGATTCTCCAGAAAGCTGTCTATATGGATCATCAGCGCTTGCGTGCGTTGGATGATGAACTGGTTGACGCACGCTATCGCGTGGGACCTGATCTTGGGGCTCGAGTGTCTAAAGAACTGAAGGAACTTTGGGATCAGAATGTTCAACGGGCGATTCATGGCGTCCGAGTCCAGTATCTCCGCCGAGTCCTCGCAGATCTTCTGGAGAGCGCCGAACGCGCCCTCGCAAACGTTGTAGTCCTGCGAGTCCAGCATCTGGCACAGCGCCGGCAGCAGCTCCGGCCAAGACGTTAGTTCACCTACTCGCAAAAATTCGGTATTTCAATCGTTGAAAAGAGAACAACCAAAATGCGCGTACCCCTCGCGGGGCTTTCCGGGAGGGACGTAAAATGGCGTACCTCTTGATGCGACGGTGGTGATCAAAATACCGACGGTCGCACGAATCAGCGGCGATGGATCTCCGACAGCCGACAGACATTCTTGCTTGACAAAATTTATCACGTCCGGTACGAACTTATGGAAGTACGTCTTTACATTGTTCTTCAATATCAGCCCGCTCAGAGACCTGGTAGGTTCGTCTTAACAGAAAAAAAAGAGAGAGGATCGTTAGTTCTCCAGCTGACGGACCCGCCGAGAGAGAGAGAGAGAGGAGAGTCGCGGCTGGCGAGCCGCGTTTCAATCTCGACGTACCTTCCGACGTCAATTTCGTCAGGACAAAAATCAGATAATTGTTGAAATCCGGGAATTTGTTCAACTCCTCCAATTTCTGCGTTGCGGCGGTTAAGGAAAAACGTAACGTGGCGACGCGAGACACGGCGGTGTCTCGCGCCAGGCGTGAAGCTAGCAAAGATCATCTCGCGCGCGTGCAAAAGGGCGGAGTCGTATTTATATTTTACGTGGCCGATCGGTTTCCCACGAAAAGATAGCGGCGCGGCCGCGAGCGCAAGGCGACCGTCGATAAAGCGCGCGCGGTGCATATCGCGATTGGGCACGGCCGGGCGAGCTAACAGGAGCGGGCGGTACGTTTACGCGCGACCGAGTGCCCGGCGAGGAGGACTCCCGCGAAAACTATCGATCAGAGGAGCCGCGCGCTGGGAAAACAAGTCCCCACGCGCGCGCGAGCGAGCCGGGATCGACTACGCTCCGCTCGGCCGGGGGAGAGCATCGTTAGCATATTTCCTGCTGCGCGCCCGAGACGCGTCGGGCCCGCTCGATTCCGCGCGGCGCGGCGAGTCCCGGACGGGGCGACCTAGCCGAGAAACGAGCGGAAGGATCGTTGCGAATCCGCGACGCTATCGCTCGCGAGAGCGAGAGAGAAAGAGATAGAGAGAGAAAGAGACAGAGAGAGAGAGAGAGAGTGAGCGCGCGCGCGCGCGCGCCCTGTCTTTTTCTCGAGCGATCTAGACATGGAGATCGCGTTCGCGCGTAATTAATTTCTCGGATGCCGAGCCGCGGGGCCGCCGCCGGGAAAACGAAGGCGACGACGGGCGTAACGGCGGCGGTCTCGCGCGCGCGCCGCGTCCCTTTTCGTCCCCGCACTCGCGCTTCACTCCGCGAGGGCCACGTATGGGCGAGCGGTGCGGGGTACACAGCACACGACACGACCACGATCACCGATCACGGCACGGCACGGCACGGCACGGCCCGACGGCGACGGGGGGATCGCGCACGGATCTCGGCCGCACGGGCGGAAAGGATACTTGTTGTACGGCCCGCTGGGTCGCCGTGTCCGGGCTCTGCGACTCCTTGAGCAGCGTCAGAATTTGCCTAAGTCCTTCCTCCTGTGGTTGCCACGCCATTTTCATCGTGTTTTTCAACAGCACCACTGTAACGCGCAGCCTGCCTTCTCTGACCTCGCAGATAAACGGAAGCTCCCTACAGCGCTCCCCCTCTCGCTCACTCTCTCTCTCTCGCTCGCTCTTTCTTTCTCTCCCCTCCCTGCCGCCGGACAGCCAATCCCTCCCCCTCCACCGAGAGCTCCGTCAGGACCGTACCGCGGTCGCGCGAGGGGGCGCCACGCCCTTCCTCCGCGACTCGAGCGGAAAGGGAGCGTTTCTCGGGCCGCTCTCGGGAAAACTCGGTGGAAACCGGTTCGCCAAACTAGAATCCCCGCTGCAACCAGCCGCCGAAGGGTGCCCCGGGAGTCCCTCACGCGCGGCACCCCGCGTGGGAACGCCGATCGCGGGAGCGAGAGGCAACGCCGCGAGGCGGGCTGTTTTGAAACCGGAATCCACCGGATTTCCGGTGTCGCGCGGGTCGGCGCGGGAAAGCGCGCCCCGCGCGACAATGGAAAGGCCCGCGATCGATGTAGGGGCCGAGCCCTTGCGCGAGAGCGCGCGCGAGAGCGCCCCGAAAAATCGGCACGGCCGCGATCGAAATTCTAAATTAGTTCGACCGGCAGATTTGTCCGCCGCACAATCCCCAACTACGCGTATTCGTTGTCGCCAATCTAATCTTCCTTGCGTATTAAACGAAAATTATTATTTCTATATCAACGAAATAGATTTTAATCAAGTACAATTCACGAGGCCCAGATATAATAAACACGAAAAAGTTAAGGATCCCGACAGGATGTTGGTGCCTAAATTTTGCAATATTTGTCGCAATTAGGGCTGTTACTTTTCATAACTTAGAAGATTTGAACCTTCGAAATCTTCAAAGTTCGAAGTTAACTACGAAACTTCGAAGCTTCGAATGTCGAAGCCTTCGAAGGAAATCACCAGCCCTAATTGCCATAGTCTAATGTTGTTTCCAGAATGTATCATATATCGTGACTGTGTTCGAAACTGCGCGCAGACTAAAATCGCCAGTCTCCAAACACAAAAACATCACGTATCTCCCGTTATTCCTGCCACCCGCTCAAATACCTAGCAAAATTGAGAGCCGCATATTACGTCCGCGTAATTTTAGTCAACTAATATTCCTTTGTGTATTGTTTGATAATCCATTTCTATCACTGTCGACCTTAACTTTGATTTCGATTGGCCGTTTTCTTTTTATTCTTACAAACGGAGGAAGAACAAATTTGACCAAGAGAAAAGTTAATTTACATTGATGGAAATGGACATAAGTCAATCAATTAACTGCAGTTGAATTGTTTACTGCGAAACGTCCAGTTGTGCAATTCCTTGTCTCTCCAATTTAATCTTCGTTTCCATGTGTTAAACTAGATAAATTTTTTCTCTTCCAATCACGATTAACAAAACTGCGCAGGTATCGCTTACTAAATTAATCGTCGATAAAACTACTCGGCGTTTCATCACACTCGTCCTCGGACAAATAAAGCTGAACCGTGTCGTGTGAAACGCAACTTTTATTTGCACATTTCATTTAATGCGGTTAGCGCGTGCGTGGAAAGATTGTTACACAAAAAACGCGGTGGTAATCGCGTTTTCGACGCGGCGATGGTCGTTTCACTGCCAGCGACGCTGTATATTACGAAACGAGAACGTGCGCATCGCAATCTTAAAATAAAAAAACAAAAAGAGGACTTAAATATCTTATAAATACATACATGTATACAATCGAGGAGTGTTACTGCCGCTGTTATTAATCGTTTAGATCCTTACAAAGGCGGCCGAAAACCACTCGCTGTGTTGCACAATTAAAAATTAGCAATTAATAGTACTTAACTATAATTAATTGATCGTTACGATCGCTTATAATTTGTACTGTCGCGTTATTGCGAATATTATGATTCACTCAGCTTTGGGGTAACTTTTGAAGTGTCAGTCTTGCACGTGACGCTGCCAAATCGATATTTACACGACGCATTATACGGACAAACTCTCCCCTTTTCACTCTTTCTCAACCCCAAAATTTCGTTACGAAATTACAAAATCGCCTTTGCCAATTTTCTTTATCCGTCTCACTTAATCGTTCTCCCGCGTTTGTCGAACAAGAGATATGTACGAAACTGTTTCTTCTTTAAGGTTTCCTTTCTTTCTCTTAAGGCTTTCCTCGAGTTATAGCAAGGCCATACAGTGAAGATATATAGGCAATAATTGTAGAACACCATTGGGCCGACGCTCGTAATTGTTTTCCCGCTTGACCCAATCAATCGTGCAATCTTCTTGATCGGTATAAATTATCGACGTTATTGAATGTATATACAGTGTTTGACGCGTTTAAATGACGACGGAAACGGCTCCCGTCTCGTGTGTATTAAATATCGGCGCGTGTATGAAGTTTTTTTGAT
Source organism: Vollenhovia emeryi (assembly GCF_000949405.1). NCBI lineage: Eukaryota > Metazoa > Arthropoda > Insecta > Hymenoptera > Formicidae > Vollenhovia > Vollenhovia emeryi. The sequence goes on along the minus strand of NW_011967240.1, from coordinate 3,299,128 downwards.
CGCTTCGTTGAAAATCTATTACAAAGGCATTAAATAATCGATGTATTCACAACTATAGTTACAGGTGCTGTGGCAAATCGCGTTTATAGTTAACGGTAGTTGAAGGCACGTATTTGAGAAGAGCTGTGGCTCGTTCTTGCTATTGCTCGAACGATCTTGCGAATGTTTTGTGAAGAGGAACCATGGCGCGATCAATTCCTAAGCTGATCTCCCGTGAACGCGAAATCTGTATAAACACGTGAAGTTTAGCTCCCCGTGATTGCTGTGTATCCTCAATTCTACATATTCGTATGGACTCTTGATCTCTGTGTTCTGCGCAAAAAGATCATCAACGAAATTACTCTATAGTCCTAATAAAATCTAAAATCCATTAATCAAACAGCGTACAATAGCAAAACGAAAATAGCTTATATACGTATATGTTTCTATACGTTCATTAAATTGATTCAAGATTTGTATTTAAAAAGAAATTTACCTGAACTGGAAAATATTGCCAACTTTCGTCAGAATTCGCCGTGAATTCGTACTCGCCAAACATCACAGGCTCGAGATCGTCCTCGCTCAACAATCCCTAAAGCAGCAAAAAGTATTAAAATAATGTAACGTACTTAATTACGAAAGAAATTATTTCGCATACCCAGACATTGAATTTTCTGGGCGCACTCGATATATCTCCGTTCGGCAAAATCCTTCTGGGGATGTGCTCCAGAGTGAAGCCAGTTACATAAATGGCAGATCGCAACTTTATTATGAGATATCCGGGAAAATCTTGGAAGGCCCAACAGACACCAGGTTGTTTCGGATTTCCCTGTATTACTGTCCGCGGATCGCTTCTTTCGTAATACAGCGGAAAACCAAACAAAGTATAGGCTCTCATATTTATTTCGTATCGCTGAGTACATCGCGTGCTAATAATCTGACCACCTACAGGTAGACAAAGTTATTTATTATAATGTTTACCAGCCGTTACTTATTGATTTTATCGGCACGATACGATACCTCCTGTTTCCAAAGCATAATCTACTAGACCCGTTTTATCCGCATCGTAAATTTGCAATTCTTTCTTCACTATCTTACGTATCTGTTCGTCCGAGACACGAATGCTTCCACTATCGGTGTCATCACCAAAGCTCTTTTGACCTATAAAAATATTCGTAATATATTCTCGACATTAATTAATAAAATACAAACAGATTTAAAAATCACTGTATTTAAATATATTCTTGAAAAACCTTCTATCTTACGAGATGCGAATAAATTCTGCATGTTCTTCACGAGATCTTCTTTCGAAATCCCAGGAGGGAAGTAGCTAAGTAAGATTTTTTCCACAGTCTTTTCTATATCTTGATTCGCGATGGATTCTGCATTGGTGTCGCAACAAGATTTTAATTCGGAATACAGTTTGCTCAGTTTCTCAACCTCATACTTGATGACTTTAAGTTCGCTATGTGCAATATTTTTCAATTCGTTGATATCCAATTTATTTTCCATATCAATAATTTTGTCCTGAAAGGATAACTGCCGTAGAACTCGAAATCTTTACAATTGTTGTCTATTGTTAAATAATAACATAAACTTACATCGTACTCCCTCCAGAAATTGGCATCCCTTTGCTGACGATCTTCTAAAGTCTGAGTAACATTTATAAGATGTTCCTACAAAATATTACAAGTGAATTATAGAAGACACGAGAGACAGCAAGAAAATGTTATGCATACCATTTGATGCGTCTGTTTATTCTCGAGCTTTTCTATCCTATTGATTAAATTTTTGTAAGCTTCTTTGATTATTTCATTGCTGGCCAATATTTCTTCATTAATTTTACTCTTATAGTCTTCCCCTCGTATGTTAGGTAACGATCTTTCCGTCGCTGTCTCGGACACGGTTTTAATACCAGAAAGAAGCGACAAATATTGTGTTATGCACCAACCACCTGAAACAAATTTCACATCTATAAGTATTACTAGTTCAAACGATTGCTACGATCTCCTTCTCCTGTTACTGTATTGAACTACAGTGTTCCAACACAAAGTTAGTGCCACAGCGACTGTCCAATTATTGAATTTACAATCACAGGGGATCTTGTATCTCAGATATATCATAAATTTCGATGGCATAGAATAATTACAATGTAATATAAAATTGTTCAAAGTGGAACTTTTTATGCAATATGGTAACTGAGAGAAGGATAGACGAAGAAACTCACCGTTCAGTTGATATCAATCGCGATCACGATTCCAAGTATTTCAAGCACAATACACTCCGACTTTTTAATGCCCAGTAGAGTAATCCTCCCCTATCCTTCTCCTACCATAACATTTTTATTTTTCGCTTTTCGGTGCAATTAAACGCTCAATCGTGACACTACGACGCTATATCACTCTAACGGACTGTGTTCAAAAGACTACTAATATCAGAGACATGAAAAATACTTTATTAAGTATGAACGTGTTTTTACAATATAGATATATTATTTGTTGCACAAAAATATATTGTTATATCTTTGATGTATGTAAAGACAAAAACGATACATGTGGTGTTAACTGGAAAAAAAAGTTGGATTTTATTTCATTGCGTAACTATTAAATTATATATTATGCGATTTATAATATTGATAGGATTAAATATAGGAAAACAAAATATATAATAAAATATATATATAATGTATAACAGAAAAATGACTAAGTAACATGACCAGTTAGTTCTTGAAATAGCATAGATATATAATTATATATCAAATGCATATATATAGATTAATAAATGTATATGTGTAAATCTTCACACAGTATTAGTTTATTAGTTAAGACAAAACGAAAGCAAAGCGATAACTGAGAGTCAGTATACGTAAATCGTAAAGCATATTCCATTATCTGATCTCAATATACAAAGTGGAACATGGAAGTTTTCCCAGCAATATCTACGTCACATTATGGCAAATATATATGCAAATACATCAAGATAATAAACATAATTTTATGAATCGTTAGAAACATTCTATTCAGATAGAGACAGTTATCGAAATTTTGCAATTATAATTGTAATAACTAATACGATGCCTACGATATATACTGACTTTATCATAGAATAAAGAACAAACACAAATAATTAGTTTAAGGAATAAATGGATGTAAGAGGTATTCGTGTTTTAAAGATGTCTATAATTTATGTTACACGATCAATCTAACGAAAATTTGCATTATAATAGCATTCCACTTTCATCGTAGTTTTGAAAAGTAATATGAATATTCAAAACACCACTTCCATCCATTTGAACTAAATTATTATATTCAGAATTGTTATCCTGAATCCATTTTTTTTCCAATTAATCATTACTTTACATTCCACCCAACGGGAGGCATTTCAGGCAAAGACACGTTCACACTCGGTAAAAGGTGCACGAAATAATTTATAAGATTTGCAAAGTATTTGGTTAACGATTCATAGATGAGGGACATGAAATTAATTATATCGTTATAGATGTGATAAGTCGTCTGAGTGACACCATTTTGGACATTGCGCAGAGAATCCGCAAAAGTGAAATGCCTCTGCGCGATGTAAGCCCCTGAAACAGAAAGAAGACAAAGGCCAGGATAGGTTTATCCACCTTTCAGGTCCTGCGAATGACATTGGTCTGACTGTGTTTGGATCGGTCTAGATATCACGTGGATCAAAAAATGGAACAGTGATGTTTTTGTACATGCTACTTAAATAAGACAACGAAACTTACCAAGCAAAAGTAGTAGCGGTAGCAGTGTGACCCAAAGAATTTTCGGGCCTTTTCCCTGCAACCACTTTCTAATGCCAGTGAATCGACTCAACAGCCAAGTGTCGAGTACAAGCGCTCTGACAAAGAAGAAGTACATATTGTGCGTATAACGGTTCAGAGTTTCCCACAATTTGCTCCATTTGGATACTGTAACAATAAAAAAAATTATCAATAGCCATACTTCTAAATATTATATGAAAGATAATTTATGATCAGCAATACCATTGGATAATCGATGAACTTGTGTGCCATAATAACGCCTTTCCCTATCCGTTCTAAATTTGAAGAAATCGACCGTTTTCCTGAAGCAGGCGACAACGAAAGTTGTAAAGTACATGAACCACCGTACAATCCTCCAGGTTTTATTAATTTTGGTTGATGATTTTACAAAATTCTCGTCCAATTCAGTGTCAGAATCAGCAGTATATGCATGTCCAATTGGAGTGTTTGCCCACGATAAGTATCTATTGAAACAAGATTGCATTAATTTTAATGTAACGAGAGAAGGGGCAATTGTTTTGGAGAGAGAGAGGACAAAATACCTTGTCCGAAAAGCTGAATCTCCTGGGTCCGAATAAACTAACTCTTTGTGACTTGTGTATTGGTCTACGCATGTCATTTTGTACAGAGTCGTTCTTGCCGTAGACTTACTCGCGCGGTAATTATCCTCGGACTGCAAAATGCACGTACAGTTTTAGAACGCAAATGTGCAAAGTCATGGTATATTACGATAACAATATAAGAAAACATAGGGACTAAGATATAAGAAAACATAAGGACAGGGGGGATTCTGTTAAATAAATAGGCAACATCAGTTGATTCCACCACGAACTTATTTGTCCTTGGAGCGAAATCTATTTAGTGGAAAATTGATCGTTAGATTGTGTAACCGTTGCGAAAAAAGATTTGCGATTGAATGTGGGTGTTGAAAACCTATCTCACATTAGAAAGCTGTCTCGTGATAGAGGACCTTGCCCCTGTATTCTCGAGATCATAAATACTTACGGAATGGCGTAGAGAAGCAGCCTCTTTGAAATCGACCGTATCCATGTCGGCGATTCCGCTTTCCGTCGTTCCGCGCGAAGCTTGACTTACATTTTGACGACTGATCTGAGATACGGTACTTCCGTTGTCGTTAACGTGTATGGGCCGCCTCGACATATTGGGCATAGCTAGTATACCCGGGGCTATCTCGTAACGATACTGCGACGTCGGCGAGTACGTATAGTCTGTCTTTGGAAAAACGCTGAAACAACCACGAGTGAATGTGATTCCTCGCACAAGTAATAAAGGCAAACCGTTCGTTTAATCTACTCTAAAACTATTAGCACCAAGAGCCGGCGACCTGCGTCCTGCGACTGGCGCTATTAGGACGTACTGTTCACAAATTATTTATTTTTCCAACAGAAAGGTCGTGTCTCTAAAGTAAACAGTATCGAGTTAGACGAATACAATGTCGCGGGAAGGCTTGATTAAAAGTAAACGGAAAACGTACACGGCGCGCAGAAAAAAAAAAGAGCTGAAACATGCGTACTTCCACCATTCGCCAGCCAGCTTGTAAATCTCATAGGCGGATCCCGCTCTACTGGAACGATCGTCCTTCTCTCCCTCTTCGGACGAGTAGTCGCTGGTAAAGAAACTGCGTGGTGTAACACTTCTGCGTCTCCGCTCGGCCTTCTGGTCGGACGCGTCCTCCATACTCTCGCTCTGACCATTGACAAACATTTGCTTTTTGGCCCGCTGGCGTTCCGACCGGCGTTCCGGCTTTCTCGTGACGACGGCAGAACTCTCGGACTTTGTGCTTTGGTTATCCGTCAGGCTACCCGTGACAGATCCCTCCTTGCTCTCCTCGATGATCTCCATGTTCTTCTCATGCGTCTTCACATTGCCGCTTCTACAGTCAAGGAAACGCGAGCGAGGTAAAGAGACGTGACTCGCCTACAATCGCCAACGATTCAACACTTGGGTTTGGCTACTTACAACGACCTAGAGCCAGACCTCCTGCTACTGGTCACCTCTCCAGGCGTGTGAGATCTCTCCCGGCTCCAGTTCCTGAGATCGTAGTGCCGCTCCGTCATCTCCGGCTCCGGCGGCGGACGGCTCGGGACCATAGGCGTGTGGGAGCGCGATCTGCTTCGGCTGCGAAGCTCATAGTGACGCTGCTCGCTCTCCATCCTTCTGCCGAACAAAGAAGCGCACCGGGGTGACCGAGGGACTCGCGGCGAGAGACGCCTCTCCTCGGCGGACGGCACGGACACGGGCGGCCAAAGGTTATCGCTCGCTTTCGGGAAAGAGCCGCGGGGGCCGTCGGAGGGAACATACGCACGGGCATGCACCGCCTAAAAATAGCACCCCTCCCCGAAGGACACGGCCGCGGTCCTTGCCGCGCCGCTCTGGGCCCCCCTATTTCTAGCCCCTCCTCGCCGGAAGCACCGAGGTTCTCGGCCACGGGAGTCACGGCGCTCGGTCACGTCGCTTGGCTCTCGGACGCGGCGCGGCGCGACGCGACGCGACGCAACGCGACGCAACGCGACGCAACGCGGTGGAAGAGGCCGATCCGCGGCAGCAATCCGCGGCGCGTTCTACCTATCTCCCGTCAACGTCGGAGACTGGCCCGCCGCGGCGGGTCGACCCTCCTTCGCCGAGAGTCGTGCGTCGTGCGTGACATCGCTATTTATAGAAAACTCACCGTTTCCGCGCGCGCGGCGACGCTAACGGGACGCGCGACCCGACGGCGAGAGAAAGAGACGTACCTCGCGTTGCGCAACACGCGCGGCGCGCGAAGACCGCGGGACGCGCTTCGCGTGGAAGGAAAAAACAAAATAACCTGTACCCTCTCTACCCCGCCGGCCTAGGCATTCGCGTTGCGCGTAGCAGTGTGTGTATTGTATGTACGTACGTGCGGCCCCGTCAATGCGTAGAAAACGCGAAATGCGTGCGCATTTCGCCCGATGATTCATACCCTCGATCGTAATTCTATTTGACAGGGGTGGAGGAGGAGGGGGGGGAGGAGGAGGAGGAAGAGGGGGAACGTCGTTTTCGCGCGACGTTCATTTTCCTTACCTCGATTCATCGCTAATCTACGCCTAAACCGACCGGAGAGGATCTTCGATCCTTCCTCGTGCGCCGGGCCGAGTTTAAAAATCGCAAATGAGCTTCCGTCGTGCCGTAAAAGTGACGGATATCCGTTTCTACCGATGCGGATTAAATATCTGACCTCGGTTTAGTCGTTTTCTATCCTTCTCTAGTTCCAAAAATTAGACAAAAAGATAAAATGGAAGTTAAATCGAGATTAAAGTTAATTTACATTGGCAGAGATGGGCGGGGGTCGCATGTAACGCAGATTGCATGTAAACCGGGCAAAATGCTCGCGAAAGCGAAAGAGGAGAAAAATGACGAAGAGAAGCTGACACGCGAAATGCGTTATACGTGCGACAGGAAGTGACGGGAGAGATATGTCCTCGGGAACACTGTTTTCTAATTTTTTATAAAGAAAAAAAGCAGAAACCGCAGTACTTTCCGAAGCGGTGAGGAACGCGAATATCGGACCCACGCTTACCATACACTTCATCTTCTTCTTCTTTATCTAATTGTTATGGCACCCGGCTCCTGTATTGAGCCGACACGACCACGACGAACCAATAGTCTTGACTTGATGATACAAATCTCTTTAACGTGCAATCGCGTTTTTAATGAGTGCGTTCCGGCAAGACACTGCTACCGTAGCGCTACAGCTTTTTCGCTACAATTGTAGCGGTGCCATATATACATTAGCGTGCATAACCTCAAAATTGAATTATAAGAGTCGCGTTTACCTCGTTTACAAAATTAATTGAAACGAATAGAATGGAAAATATTGAAAATTGGCTCATGAATGACATATTGTTCGATGATTCATCAGATGAAAGCAACGTTAAAGAGGAAGAAGTTCCGCTACAGTTGTAGCGGTACGTTTTGCCGAAACGTACTCGTGTAGCGCTATCGTAGCGCTACCGTAGCGCTACGGTAGCAGTGTCTTGCCGGAACGCACTCATTGTCACACAATGCAGAGGCCCAACTACCGAGCCTCGCGCGGGATGATGCAATCCCTATTGGATGATGCAATCCCGCAGGATCAAAAATTTTATCTTCCGTCGGAAGACGTGTGAACCGCTCAACGGCCCAGACGGGACTCCATACACTTCATGTTAATTTGGCACTATACAGGGTTGGGAAAGTTACTTTACAGACTACGTTTCCACCGAGGGTCAAAGTCGGGCTAGAGTCGGGTCAGAATCAGGTTGGGGTGAGCGTTTTTGCGGTGGAAACACCAAACCCCAACCCGACTCTGACCCTCGGTGGAAACGTAGTCATCCAGAGAGAAACCTGAGAGCGGCCACGCCGGCGTTTTGTTTGTCAAGGCCTTCACACACAAAATTCCGTAAGGAATACGTAAAACGTAAGCGTAAGAAAATCAACGGATTGGATTGGATTAGTTCCAAGAATGAAAATGGGTGTAAAGCGCTGGAATCAGTCGAGCGAAAACGGTAACAGGCAAAACACCGGCATGGCCGCTCACAGGTCTCTCTCTGCTACGGCCTACGAGTTGAAAAGCTGTGAGCGGCATGTTGCGCAGCGCGGGGGGGCAGCTCGCTCGCGAACAGGTGTCGTTCGGTGCCGCCGCGTTAACAAAATAAATAGGTTATGAGTGTAACTGCAATATCGGTCAACATTGTACATACAACAACAAGCACCATAAATAAGCTTAAATGTAAGTACAGCGCGATGACGCGCGCCGTGCCAGAATGTACGGCGTAGAATTCTCTAAAGCAGCCACGTTGCGGAGGGAGACGGGGAGAAAGAGGCGGGCTCCATAACCTCACCGGAGAAAATACGCTCGGGGAAACCTCGCTCCCCCGCGAGGATGTTTTGTGATAAAATTGTAAAATAAACCGCGTCCGCATTGCCGAGATGCTTCGTATGGCGGAACGGATTGCATTTGTCGAACGTGTTGGGTTACCTCGTCACCGTTGTGGTTCACAGATTATGTCGGACCTGGAGTTGGGCACGCAGGCAGGACGAAGGAGTTATGAGGAAATATTGAGGCAACGGCAGGACGATGGGGGACGTAAGACCGCGTCGACAAACGAGCAGGTTGGTAGGTCCCCGCTTACCGCGAAGCAAACCGAATGCGTATAAGTTTACGTCGGCGAGCGGCGTCGTTTCTGAATGTTGATTCTATGTCGCGAGCCCGATATCCGTGCTCATTTTTCCGCCGCGTATCTCTACAGGCCCGCGTGGAGGAAATCGTGCTCAAGTTCTACCAATCGTGCAGGGAGGGAGAGCCGGTCCTGCTCAGGCCGAAACATGTTCAGTTTCTGAAGAAAGCAGTCACTCATTTAAACGACACTTACGAGGTATCCATTGTTCATTTAACGTCAAACAGCACGTGCAATTGCTTTAGGGGAGAGGGACACAGTTGCCACTTGTAACGGGGAAGCTTATCAAGCGTCCGTGACGGTGCTAGTGTTTAGACTCCAGCAGGCCTTGGCTGTGCTTCTGGATATTGCACTCACTCGCGATACTGGGGGAGCGACTGGAAAACGAGGAATGTTCCAAGATAGCGGGCTTTCTGGCCAAGTGTCAAGCGCCAGAAGGCGGCTTTGGGGGAGGCCCGGGACAATATCCGCATTTAGCGTCTACGTACGCCGCGGTAAACGCGCTATGCACCATCGGTACACAAGAAGCGTACAATGTGATAGATAGGTAAAAAAAAAAAAGAAATGCGCGAGACACGTAACGCTGTCGTTTTACAAATTCGCCTTCGTCGTATCTTGAAGATCAGGCTCGTGTTGATTTCAGGAAGAACTTGAAACGGTTTCTGTACTCCGTACACGGGGAGGACGGCTCGTTCTGTATGCACGAAAACGGCGAGGTGGACATACGCGGAGCGTACTGCGCCCTCGCCGCCGCCAAGTTGACAAACGTGTACACACCGGATATGTTCAAAGGCACCGCCGAGTGGATAGCCAAGTGCCAGACGTGGGAGGGCGGTTTCGGCAGCTGTCCGGGAATGGAGGCGCACGGCGGATACGCGTATTGCGCACTGGCGGCACTGGTGATGCTCGGAAAAACGGAGCTGTGCCGTTTGCCGGAGCTCTTGGTAAGATCCCTCGTACGACCGCGATAAGATTCCCGCCGCTCACATCCCTGTTCCGCAGAGGTGGATAGTAAATAAGCAGATGCGTCTGGAGGGCGGTTTCCAAGGACGTACGAACAAACTGGTGGACGGATGCTATTCGTTCTGGCAAGGCGCAACGTTCCCGTTGATCGCCGCTATCTTGTCGACGCACGGAAAGGCGTCCAACAGCTCCGACCACTGGTTGTTCAACCAAGAGGCCTTACAAGAATATATATTAACTTGCTGCCAGAACCCGCACGGCGGTCTTCTGGATAAACCGGGAAAGTACGTGATGGCGCTTTGTCATGTCTGCGATTGTCATCGCAAATATAATGCTCGTTTACGAGTGACTTTGGTCGCGATAGCCCTTTTCCTTTTCTTTTTTCAGAAATCGTGACATATACCACACATGTTATGTTCTCAGTGGATTATCGATTGCGCAAAACTCACCGGTTAAGTCGATCATCGGAAGAAGGATCACGAATAAGGTGGAGGTGATCCATCCCGTCTATAATGTAGAATACTCGGTCGCGAAAAAGGCGCAGGAGTATTTCCCTACTTTATCAATACCCGTCGATTGATTCATCTTAGCTACTCAAAAATGTATTTAACCGGGTTTGTATGGTTTTCCTAAAAAGAGAAAAGAAAAGAAAAAAAAACACCCCAAAGATGGAATTTTATCTCAAACTGACCAATGACGCGCGCAAAGAAAGTTGTTTGTATATGAGAATCCATTAATGTGATATATATAAGAAGAGAACTTATAAGATGCCACGTTAACCGATCTTCGATGCACATTATTCGATTATTGAAAATTTAAAAAAAAAGGTCGCATTTTTTCCTATCTTAACTTTATTTTGTGTTAATAAAGTTTACGGAGAAGATAATACACAGAATAATTTATTTGTGTCCCCCCACGTGAGACGCTGTAACTATTATCTGAAAGTTATTTCCGTCTGCTCGCGCGATGCGAGCGCGCAAATGATGCAGACGGAGCCCAGAGATAAAAGATCTCTATTGCAACGTGCGATCTTACACATAGATATATGTACATATATGTGGATACGTAAATAATAGAATATAATTCAGTATCTACTCGGGGAAATACTAAAGATGCAGAAAAATACATTTTCTTACATTAATATAAAAATTTAGCTTTTCAGTGTTTGATTCAAAACTCGCTCGATTGAATTTTCTCAACAATCAAATACCGCACGTATTTTCGTCTCACGTGTTAACATAACGTTGTTCACTCGGCACTTCGCACGATTATAGGCGCGGCAAGACATTTATCCCGCATTATCGCGGACAAAGACGGAGAGTGCAAGGTCTATGATATATGAAGGAAGTTTGTGATATTCCGATCTCCGCACCGTCTATTGCATCCCTTGCAGACTATTGTTGATTAACGTACGTCTACACGACGTCAACCCTTACACCGTTGTTATAGCACTTGTACGACTCGCTCCCTTTTATGTTTATGAATAAATTATAAAATAATACCTACAAGACAAAAATTATGTCTTTTTACGATTCACGGGCATTTTCGTGTACGCTCGTGAATCATAGACTCGAATGCTTGCTCGAACAAAAAGTAAGACGAAGAACAACTTTTGCTCGCAATCGAGATATTGGCGATTAATGTAAATGCGATTAATGATACGTACATATATACGATAAATGCTTAAAAATTGCAGTCTTCCGTTAGTCATTTTGATATAGCCAATTATTGCATGTGGTTATACGCATGGTTCGACGTAATTCCCTGGGAATAATCCAGTTATACCGTCCATTACCCCCTCCCACCATCCGTCGTCGTTTTTCTTGAGCACGTAGATCACAGAACTCTCCTGGAAACTCAGCTCGTCCTCTTTATCCGCGTAATAATCATAAATAGCCACCACTGCAACGACCATTTTTATTATTATCACATATTACGTTACTAATATAGAGGAAAGTCTCCTATTACGAGATAGTGAAGTTTCTGCCAAATTAATAGGCATCATCTGTTGGTTTCATCATGAATCTATCGCCCTTGGTGTGAAATCTGTTTAGTGGAAAATTCATTGTTAGATCGTGCAATCGTTGCGAGAGAAGATTTATGATTGAATTCGGACGTTGAAAACCTACTCTTTCATATTGGAATCCTGTCCTGTAATAGAGGGCTTTCCTCCGATACTAATTTATCCGGTGGACGTTTAACGACGCGACGGAGAACCAACTCTGGACGTACCTTTCTCGATGTAATTCTTCGGCACCCATCCGGGCAAATCTTCCTCGTCCGGCACGATCGGCATTATAGCGCCAGACGGGGTCGGTCTGCCAAACTGCGGATGTTCGTCCTGCTCCGGGGGCGGCGGCGGCGGTAAGGGCGGACTGTTCGCGCCGCTACCACGGCTGATTTGATGCGACAATCGGTGCGGCAGGGTGTGATGCCCGGTAAATTCCGCCATGTCGCCGCCTAGCCCGACCAGAGGTGACGGTGGAGCTGCAGTGGTGAGGAAAACCATCAATTTTTGGTAACAAATTATAAGATTAAGATATGCCTGGAACATTATATGTCGTTATTAACTATGTTATTTGTCGCTTACGAGGCATACTGTTGTGCTGCTCCTGCACGTAGCCCGCGGTGACGCTGGGCGGCGCCGGCGGTGGCGTTTGCGGGTGGCTCTGCAGGGGATGCACCGTCCCCACTTGCGGCATAGTGTGCTGATTGATGGTATTGGCATGCGCGTTATGATTGCTATTGTGGCTCGTGTGGGACGTGTTGTGAGCATGCAATGGCAGAGTGCTGTACCCCGGGCGATCTCGCCTGGGGTGGCCGAGCGGATAATTGGGCGCATAATGGCTAGGAACTTGTGGTGGGGCTACCGCTGGCGGAGTCCTATATTCGCGCGATCCTTTACTCAACGTTCCTATACACAAAGAACGAACGTTATTCGCCGCGTCGGCAAGATCGGCGCCGGACACACAGAAATAACACGAAAGATGTGACAGACGGAACGGTGTGTGACATTTAGAAGCTGAAAGAAAGGACACCCATGCAGCCAAGAAGCGGTAAATACCTTTGCGTTAGCGAAATGATTTATAATTTTTTTATAACCGCAACTGAAAAAGTACACCTTTACAAGTTTGTGTAGCACTCGTACGATACCTAGCGCTTACGCAGAGTGTCCCAGGGTGTCCCTGGGACACTCTGTGCATACAGTATGTTTGACACAGTTGCGGATTGTCCACGCGATACAAGAGCAAGTGTCCTCTTGTAGCAGTAACTGCCAAACATTCTGTATGTATAATATACATTTGTAATACATGTGTATACGTGAATATATACGCAATTCTTACCGGTTCTCACTGTTTGAGGTGGCGTGGGCGGCTTGGTGGTAGGAGCGGGTCCTACCATAGCCGCGCCCAAACCTGAACCTGTAGAAGCAGCACCTAAACTCTGAACGCTGCCCTGGCTGCCTCCTCTCTGCTTGCTCCGCGGCGTACCGCAGCTACGTACGCCGTGCCCGATCTCGTCCAGGATCGTGTAATCGATGCTCTTTCTCACGTACTTGATCGGCTTCTCGGGATTGGCGGGCGCGATGATCTTGTACTGGCGGGTCGTCATCTTGTTGGCCGTCAAGACGCCGATCTCCCGCCTGGCCACCTTCTCCTTGTGAATCATGACCGTCTGGGCGATGTGATTCATCTGGCTCTCCATCTCGGCGAGCTGGGACGTCTGCAGGTCCAGCAGCTGAAGGAAATTGTACGCCAGGGTGTTTATCTGATATGCAACGCTGGCCAGGGACTGCGTGGTGTAGTTCTTGGTCTCCTCCAGCGCGATCCTCTTGTTCTCCGCCTGGAAGTAGTTTGCCTCGCAATACTCGGCCACCCGCTCGAGATTCGTGTGGCTGTCGGCCAGATTGTTCCGCCCCTCGGGGATCTCATGTCGCAGGAGCGCAGCCAGCTCTGCCATGACCTCGGAATCGCTGCCCACCCCCGACGACACGCAATAGGATCCTGGTCCTTTCCACGGGCAGCGGAAAAGAGAGAGAGAGACGGCAGTTATTAGACACACAACGACTCCGACGCAGGTGGAAATCGTGAAATCAATGACGCGAGGGGCATGCGTTGCAAGAATGGGACGCAAATGAAACCAAGTGCAGGCGATCACGCGAGCGAAGGTGCGTCTGTCGGCGCTTTTCCAACTTGGAGCGGTCGCCCCATCCTCGACGAAGCCGGCGGCGACCGGTCCAGTCGGTTCCGACGCGTGCGCGCGGGGGGCGAATATTAATTTCCAACGACGAAAATACTCTGTACCTTCCTCGCGAAGCGAAGGGAGCGGTCGAGAGGACTGAAAAGCGAGATTGTGACAGGGGCGCGGCGTCCGAAGGGAAATAGGAAACAAGATGGACAGAGACCCGACACATACACACGCGCGTGCACACGCGTACACGACGCACACGGTCGCCTGACACTTCGCTCGCGCGAGATCGCCGCGCGACGGACGGCGACACAGCCAACGATCTACAGGTGGAAAGAAAACAAAAGGTGTAGAAAATCAACTAACGGTACTCAGCCATTATTCGCAACTACCAGCTACTACCAGCCGCATTTAATTCATATAATTACCGAGCTCCCGAGATTCATGTAAAAAGATCGTACGAAGGTACAAAATGGCCGCCGCGGCACGTGCGCGCGCGAGCGAGCGAGCGATCGAGCCGCCGCGATGTATCGCGCGCGTCGCCTGAGTCTGTTCTTTTTCTCTTTTCGCCGTCAGAGAAAACGGAGCGGCCACGCCGGTGTTTAAAGCCCGTATCAGACTACGGATTGGGATTGGGATTAGATTAAAATTTAACCAATCACAGTAAAGTTTACTAATTTTAAGTTCAGTAAAGCCCGTATCAGACTACGGATTGGGATTGGGATTAGATTGAAATTTAACCAATCACAGTAAAGTTTACTAATCTCAAGTTCAGTAACTTTTACTCTGATTGGTTAAATTTCAATCTAATCCCAATCTCAATCCGTAGTCTGATACGGGCTTAACTTTTACTCTGATTGGTCCAATTTCAATCCAATCCCAATCTCAATCCGTAGTCTGATACGGGCTTAAAGGTCGTTCTACATTAGTCGCAATTAATCAGTCGCATGAACGCAAGCAGGGGCCCGATTCTCGAAATCATTCCAAGAAGAAACGTATACGAATATTCTGCTCTGACAGAAAAGTTGAAAGTCGATTGGTTAAAGCCATGCGAATAGCCAATCAACTTGCAACTTTTCTGTCAGAGCAGAATATTCGTATACGTTTCTTCTTGGAATGATTTCGAGAATCGGGGCCCCAGCGCTACTTCCGATCGTAATGCAGTCGCAAACGCCAGTCGCAAGGTTTGGCCAAATCCAAAATTTGCGTCTCTGCGATTTGCGACGGCCAATGAACCATCGAGCTTCACCGTCATTGCGTCTGTTTGGCTTGGTCGATAGCTCGTTAGTTTCTCGTGTTTCTTGATCGCGGTTAGAAAATTTTATGTTAATAAAACGAGTCGTATAGACTGGGACGATGATGATTCTTTGGACGTAAAAAGATGTGGATGAACCGTGATCAACCTTCGTGGATGTCGCAACTTTCTCTTCTTTGATTGGCTGTGACTTCACGACTGCAATGTAGAAGTTGAAATCGCAAATTCCTTGCGACTTGCGACAATATGCCAGCGATTGCTTGCAACTTAATGTAGAACGACCTTAACTACAGCGATCACGGTAGCCTATGAAGAGGGTAGGCAGTGCTCCTTCCAGTATATGGTTATAAGGCCTGTTCTTTAAATTACTGCACTACTGAACTAGTGCAATAAGTTAAAATGAAACAAATAGATTACCTCTCATTCCAACTCATTGCACCAGTGTGCACTAGTTCAGGAGTGCAGCAATAAAAAACAGACCCATAGTTGAATGGCGTTTTCTGACACTGCCGGTAAAGTCTTTGTGGGTGGTCCATGCCACGGCTGTTTTTCAGGATTGTGCTGGTGAAATTCAAAATTGCATTAAAATAAATTATCTGCATGATATTGACATCGACTTTTCTCAAGTAGACAATGTAAATTTTCTAAATTGGATTCTTCTTCTTCTTCTTCTAGCTAGTTACTTCGGCTCTCAGCTCTACCGCGAGCTGATCCGGCCACGTCGAACCAATAGACGAATATGATAGTCTTGATAATGTAAATGTCTTATAATGCAATCACATTTTAATGTCACACAATGCAGAGATCTAAATTGGATGTCAAAATGCACAGCGCAGACACGCACCAAGTGCAAATTTTAGTGGACCTCGAAGAAGTCTCGAATGAAGATCGCGATTGGAAGTATCGCCGGCGTCGAGGTATCGATCGCGGGCGCCTGCGAGATATCGTGCGAATTACAAACGTAACGCCACTTTATGTCATAAATACATCATGATTTCGAGTTGACTTTCGGGCGCTGCGCGTTCCCCGTGTACCCAGCTATTAATGTGGGGGCATACGGAGCCTCCCATGTACCCGTGAGTGCGCATCCGCTTCGCGTCCGCCCGCTCGAACCCGGTGCGACGATCGCGCGTCCACCCGCTCGTGTCCGCCGTCCAAGTCCGCATCCATTTGCGCCCACCAGCCAGTCCAAACTGCGTCGCGCTGCGCTGATCGTCGTCGACGACCGAGACCGGACCGATCGACGGTGGACGTCCGGGCCGGTGCAGGCGCTGCAGCCTCGGCAAGTACAGTCCTCGAGAGAGAGAGAGAGAGAAAGAGCGCGGTAGCGACAACCTCGCTTCGAGGTTGTCGCGATTGTCTTCGATCCGACGGATCGTTCTCGCAAGATCAACAGTCGAGTTGACGTCGAACGTGATCCTAGGGCGATCCACCCACGATTGCTAACGGACCGATCAACTTGGCGATCGAGAGCTTCGATACTCGACCGGCAGAATGTTGGCCAAACGGCCGAGGCGGCTGGTCGTTCTGCAAAGTGACTTGCAAAATAATCTGAGACACCTCTAGAAAGAAGGACTCGCGAGGGCGCCGGGGGATACTGTTCGATCGGTCTCGATATCCGCACATAATGGACGATCTGCTGCGGCAGCTGGAGATCCTGAAGATCAGGAGCGACTTCTGCGAGGATAACTCCTCGTGGCCGCCATGCGTGGACTTGATTCAGAGGAGCCTCGCGCCGCAGAGAACGGTCGGGAGCGAGCGCCCGTGCGAGGAGAGGGACTTCAGGGAGCACAGGCTCGTTGTGGAGAGAAACTTGGGCAACGTCCGGTCTATGCTGCAACATATCTCCAGCAGTTGCAGGGAGAAGCGCCTGCAGCTGAACAACGCCGCGGGGATGGCTAGGACGTTCGGCATGAACCTGTTGCTGCTCGTCGGAGAGCACGGCGAAAGGAACGTCTGGAACACAGCCGAGTGTGTCTCCATCGCCAAAGAGTTACTCGCTGATTTCTGTGATCTGTACGCGTGTCAGAGCGCTTCCCAATTCTTGTCGGAGAATGAGAACCTGCGCGACCTGTTGCTAACGTTAAGACCTAAATTACTAAAGGACACCTGGAAAACCTATCCGTCGGCCGTGGCGTGTTACAGGTGGATTCTGCAGCAGGCGGAAGTGAGTCCAATTCTTGTCCAGATTCTCACCTTGTATATCACGCGGCTACATATCTACATATTTTCTTCTCTTCCACAGAAACCAGTTTTATTCAATTATATCGGAGATGTCCTGCCCACCGCATTAATTATTCTCGACGACTATTTCCCCGATAACGTGCTGATAGGCCTGGAATGTATTTACCAGATTATACAGCACTCTCACATGGTAACAAGAGTTTATTCCTATGCGCGCATACAGCGTACTTGATATGTGTACATTAACGTGGCGAATATTTTAGAAAAAGGGACTGATAGACTCCGGGTATGCCCAGCTGATTTACCACGCGTTGAAACTTTTGACCCATCGGAAGGAAGTGAAATACGTTATTCCTTTGTATTCCTGCATGGCCAGCCTTTTAGCTACCATGGAACATTGGGATAATACCATAAATCTGTTTGAGGTAACGTTACTCGCCGAGATTACCAGGTGACCCGATCTCGAGTGCCACTGTGTGTAACAATTTTCATCCTTGCAGTGGACAACGCGTGACGAGGTTCTCGCTATCCTGATAGAGAACATGGGACTCGAGCAGAACATTGAATTACGGCACGTATACATGTTGAGCTTACCTCATCTCATCACAAATATAGGCTGTGCCAAATGGTGCGGAGCGCTCGTCCGCATACTGGCCGACTACTGCGAAAATCATACGGATTTACGGACATTAAAGGCGACATTAGAGGTACAGGCTTGAAATACGGCACTACGCCGTACAATGTGACACAAATTAAAACGGATGTTGACCTCGGTTTGCATTTCTCTTTCGTTTAGATGGCAAAGACATTCCTCCTGATGTTCCGCCTGCGAGTGGCTGCGCACTGCACCCCGCTTTACACCATATTCCTGAAGTTACATTTCGATCTGACGGTGACGCCGGTGTTCGATCGAGCAATCGTGCAGAATCTGGAGGATTGCATTTCCATGTTGTACCAGTTATCGCCGAATGTAGGCTACACAGTAATTAAGGACGATCGAATGCGTTCGGTACTCAGCAGTAGCCTGCCAGTGGTGTGCCAGGGCGGCGATATCAAGTATTTCGAATAATTTGTGAAACGTGTGGCAGTCGCGTATTTGTATATACAAGTGTATTCTATGTGATGTGTGTGAAAATGCGCTGATAGAAATATTATATTCCCGTAAACCTCTATAGTTCAGAGATAAAAGCGAACCGCAATAGGTACTTAGATATTTTGTTTGTGATGTAAAAATATCAATATACGATTATTTGCAGAGAGTTCTATTAGAATACACTTATTTCAATGACATACTTTTTACGATACGTGATTACGAAAAAAAAGAGCTATGGGATCACGCACATATGCGACTTCTTGATTAACCGATTACACAATTCGCGACTGATAATGAAATAGTTGTTGGGTAATCGTGTAATAACTCCAAAATTTCACAGAATAATTTACTACTCTTCTCTCTACCCACTACAATTTCTTATATAACTTGTAAAATTTAATGCGTACTGTTGAATTGTATATTTGCTTTTTACATTTTTAACTGTCTTTTTTTATTGATCTTTAAAGCACAAGTTATTTCTTTCAATATATATATATTTTTGTGTATATTTGTATATATATATAATTTATATATATATATACACACAAAAATACTTGTTAATTCAACAATATTTATATATATTTCGATAAATCATATGTTTACAAGAAGGAAAAAAATATATATATTCCTTGTAAATTAAACATATATGATTTATCGAAATGTATATATAAATATTGTTGAATTAACAAGTATTTCTGTGATTTAAAGAGGTTGGTGCGTCACTTTGCGGAGAGAGCGGTAAAAACAGGGATGTTAACATTTATTGTTAGAGTGGCAAAAGCAGAGAAATGAGCGGCAAGCGATACGCGTTTTGTAGACATTGCACGTGATTTTTACAGACTGACTGCCATTGACCGCAGTATTTTGTTAAAGAAATATTTTTTAATTCAACACTTCTTTTCTCAGTGTATCTTTCATGTTGTTTCATACTTCTGCAAAAGCTACATTTGTTTTTGCAAGCTAATTACTCAGTCATTTATCTTCCAGTATAATAAAAGCAGGAATCTAGGTAATACAGATTACGCAAATTCAACAATATTTATATATACTCAAGTAGTTAGATGCAGTTAGAAATGTTTACGTATCTACATCTTTTATTTTGCTGATAATACCGAAAAATATCTTAAGAGTCATATTTTATTACTACCACTATCATATAGTTAATGATCTTGGACAAAAAAATTAAAATTATCAGCAAATTATATATGACCGTGTACAGCTTCGGTTTCCATATGTTGTTTCGCCGAGATTGTGCAAATTGATACCAAATGAAAAAGGACGAGTATATCTACGAAGCGTTCATTTAGTACTTGTTTCTCGTGCTATCATGTCGCCGCTTTTAGTGGTCATATGTACCCTTCTTCTGGTGTATAAACTATACAGATTTCTTTACGATAAACCACCTAATACACCTCCAGGTAAAATAAGTTAAGATTTATAAATTAAGTTACTGAACTTTTTTTTCAATTTCGATTTTTTTCACTCTTCAATACAGAATTTCGTATCACATTGCATCGCTTGTATCATTACCACCTATTGAATGCTCTCTAACTCAAATTATGTAGAAAAGCTTTTTTTTATTGTACTTTTATATTATTCTTATGTCTAACAAACATTTCTATAATCTATAAAAAACTTGCATCTGAATTGTGTTCAATGAACTTTGGTG
Organism: Vollenhovia emeryi; assembly: GCF_000949405.1. Lineage (NCBI taxonomy): Eukaryota > Metazoa > Arthropoda > Insecta > Hymenoptera > Formicidae > Vollenhovia > Vollenhovia emeryi. The sequence continues at coordinate 3,278,812 of NW_011967240.1, read as the reverse complement.
TCAGTAATTGTCGTTTTGATAAAACTGATCTGAGGCAGGTATCATCAGACTTCCGATAGGAGGATGTTACTTGCTATTGCTATGGGGAAATTATAAGTTTCCATACTTGACCATCGATTATTATGTGAAAAAATTGAAGTCAAAAATTATCAGCTGTTATATGGGTAATAAATTTACAATAATAGTGAACGATTACGAAAGCATAAAAGAAGTACTCTCAAGGAGTGAATTTGATGGGCGAGTTACGGATGTGCATCATATAAAAGATCGAGCGTTCGGAAAGGAATTAGGTAACGAAAAATACAATTGTTCACTTTTCTTGATATAAACTTGCAATATATAAGTGTTTCTTCGTTAATGAAAACATTTTACGCGATAACGATTACCAAAATATAAATAATGAACTTTCAAAACGGCATATAGTATAAATGTTATAAAATTCCACGTAGGTATATTTTTTACTGACGGCGACAAATGGAGCGAACTGAAAAGATTTACCCTTCGTAATATGCGCGATTTTGGATTCGGTCGACGCCACGAAAAGCTCGAGAGCGAAATCATGGATGAGACGTCCTTATTCCTCGATATCTTGAAGAACGGACCCGTTTATGATGGAGAGAAGGTACAGCCGTTCTTACAATAAAGTATAGAAAAAAACCTAATGAAGAAAAGGAGAGAAACAAAGAGATTTCGTTATTTATAGGAAATACTAAACGGCAACTTGGCGCTTTTCCCGGACATTCTGTACGCGTCGTCGGGTAACAACATATGGAACATTGTGTTCGGTTACAGACTTGATAGAACCGAGCACGATATTCTGCTACGTTTCGGTCGTGCAGTTATGCTGTTTCAAAGCGCAAACGATACAACAGGTGGTGCCATTTCTCAGTATGAATTTTTGAAATATTTTGGTAATATGTTTGGTTATAAAAATCATATGAAGGGAAGCAACATATTAAAAGAAATTGTCCAGGCAAGTTATATATCAAATAAATATAATCGAAAACTCGCATCAAATTTGTTATTGTCAAATGTGCATTTAAGTACTACGTTTAAATCACACGTTCTCAAAATTTTAAGTTTAAACTGTATAGCGATTTATTTGGTGGCTTGCTTAGAATTGAAATTTACTTTTAGATCAAACTAAGAAGAGATACGCGGTTTAAGCTTTTTTTTCTTAATAAATTTTAGATAAATTTAAATTTTCGGTTTCAATGTCAAGTCTTATACTTAACGATTTTAATTTAACAACTTTTATGAAATTGTTAAATATGGAATATAAATATAAAATAAAATGTTTGGACATTTTATTTTAAAAATACGATTGCATTTTATTTTGTAGAAACATTTGGAGTATCACAAAATCACTTTCGACAAGAATAATGATCGTGGATTCACCGATAAATATCTAAAGAAATTGAATGAAGATGAGGCGAATAGTTTCACGGACGAAGAATTGATTATTTTGTTAATCGATATAATAATGCCGGCTTTTATATCGCTATCAGGCACTCTTACTCATACTATTAAGTATTTGATGCACCATCCTAGAGTTATGGAAAAGGTACAAAACGACATAGATAACGTTGTCGGGACCGGACGATTGGCTACGTGGGAAGATAGAAAACAGTGAGTTATTAGTACACTTGAAGGAGACAAAGCAATTCTTCTTTAATCATGTTATTAGTAAACAATAAGATATGAGATATTTTAGCAATGAATAAACAACGAGAATCAGATCATTGATATGAGATATTCTAGCTACGCTTATACTTGGCGCGAGACACTATCGCGTCTCGCGATCTTAAGGCCTTCACACATAAAATTCCGTAAGGACGTAAAACGTAAGCATAAGAAAATCGACCAATCACAGTCGAGAACGTAAAGCAATGACGCAAGCAGTAGCAAATCCAACCTGTTGATTTTCTTACGCTTACGTTTTACGGTCTTACGGAATTTTATGTGTGAAGGCCTTTAGCAATGGATACGCAATGGATACGCAAAGCTACAAAAATTACTACTTTTTAAAATCAAACTGCTTATCTAAAGAGAATATTCTTAAAAGTCGCCAGCAGTGATTAACAACATTAATGATCTTTACTGACCGTATAATCTAACAACATTTTTATATTGTTATTGCGACTGATATTATCATATGCCTCGGTGGTCGAATTGGTTGAGACGCCCACCTAGAGTATAGGGAAGTCCAGGTTCAAACTCTGGCTGAGGTAATATTTTTCGCAATAAATTTTCTGTATTATTAAAACTGACTATGTATTTTATTGTGGATTATCTTAAGTTTCATAAAAAATAATTTTATCTCGACTTTTAAGAAGATGTATTTAGCATACTTCTGTCTGACGGACAATACTTCTTCAGCATTTAAATTATCTTATCGTTCTGCATTTCAGTAAAAAAATTAAACTGCATAATAAAAGCGAAGTCGGAGTTGAAAAGGGTAATCGTTTTTATAGCTTAATAGAATTTTAAATTTTACATACCTACCTACTCAGCATCTTGATCTTAAACTATATTTTATTTATCTATTGAACATATTCATTATTTATTCTTGTTTAATCCTTGTGACTCTGACTTCGGTTTATAGCTATTTATTTATTTATTGTAATGTTCTTCGTATCTCCTATACACCACCGTTAGACTTTAGTCCTATTGTGGTAGTTACATCGGACGTGCCTTCTAACATAGTTCTCCGAATGACGCCCAGAGATGGATGTCAAACTCCTGTGTTTTTTAGTTTAATATCAATGACGTAATATTGTAAGTTTTCAAAAAGAATTTTACTCTGCTTGTATTGACTTGCGTTGATTTCATTTTGTGGTCAACATACTTTTGAGTTGCAATGTCCTGCAATTAAACTTGTAGACTGTTGAATTCCTTGAGAAGGACCACAACCCGTATGGTCGAAACGTCGGATTTAAATAAAGAAACCATCTGCCAGCCTAAAGTCCTCTAACAATTCTTTTTATCGTTAATCAACTACTGGCGATTCACATTCTTTCGTTGTCAAAAGAAGATATTGCAATACACTACATGACGCTACAAGACAGTTTCTTGTTTTTTTTGCATATAGAAAATTCATTTTCTATACGTAAAAAGTATTACTATTGTTTTCAAATGTTAGCATAGATTCAATTTTATTTACGCTATGTTGAGCAATACAGATCTATTCTCATTTTGTTTCAGTTTGCCTTATTTGGAAGCGATAATCCGAGAAGTGTTGAGACTCGAACCACTCTCACCGTTCGGTGTAAGTCACAGGGCCACGGAAAATACCACATTAAAAGGCTACGATATACCGGCGGGCACACCGGTTGTCACTAACTTGGCGGCACTGCATTACGATCCCGACTTATGGGGTGATCCTGAAATTTTTAGACCGGAAAGATTTCTGAAGGAGAACGGACAATTAGTCAAAGACTTTTCGCTTCCCTTCAGTTTCGGTAAATCACCATACATACATACATACATATATCATCTAACGAGATTGAGCAATTTCTGCTGAATTTCTTTGCATCTGTGAGGCATCCATCGGATTAAATTTAAGAATAAAATAATAATTTTATTTCCACGCTTTTGTATAGGTCGTCGACTGTGCATAGCAGAAACTTATTCCAGATACAACTTGTTCGGGACACTGGCTGCTCTATTACAGAACTTCAACTTCTTCTTCGTGGAGGGTGAGCCATCGAGCCTTAACGATAAGGAATCGGGCATGCTCATCATGCCCAAAGAGCTGTGGATACGCTTCGAATTGCGTTAATATTAGATATTTTCTCAATAAGTACTTAGCAATAGGTACTTAGATATTTTATTTGTGATGTAAAAATATCAATATACGATTATTTGCAGACAGTTCTGCTAGAATACACTTATTTCAATGACATACTTTTTGCGATAAGTGATTACGAAAAAAAAGAGCTACGGGATCACGCACACACGCGACTTCTTAATTGATCGATTACACAATTCGCGACTGATAATGAAGTAGTTGTTGGGTAATCGTGTAATAACTCCACAATTTCACAGATTAGTTTACCACTCTTCTCTCTACTCACTACAATTTCTTATATAACTTGTAAAATTTAATGCGTACTGTTGAATTGTATATTTGCTTTTTACATTTTAACTGTCTTTTTTTATTGATCTTTAAAGCACAAGTTATTTCTTTCAATATGTATATATTTTTGTGTATATTTGTATATACATATATAATTTATATATATACAAATATACACAAAAAATATATATATTGAAAGAAATAACTATATATATAATTTACTTATATATATACACACACACACAAAAATACTTGTTAATTCAACAATATTTATATATATTTCGATAAATCATATACGTTTAATTTACAAGAAGGAAAGAAATATACAAATATTGTAGAATTAACAAGTATTTCTGTGATTTAAAGAGGTTGGTGCGTCACTTTGCGGAGAGAGCGGTAAAAACAGGGATGTTAACATTTATTGTTAGAATGACAAAAGCAGAGAAATGAGCGGCAAGCGATACGCGTTTTGTAGACATTGCACGTGATTTTTACAAACTGACTGCCATTGACCGTAGTATTTTGTTAAATTAAGAAACATCTTTTAATTCAACACTTCTTTTCTCAGTGTATCTTTCATGTTGTTTCATACTTCTGCAAAAGCTACATTTGTTTTGTAAGCTAATTACTCAATCATTTATCTTCCAGTATAATTAAAAGCAGTTAGAAATGTTTACGTATCTACGTTTCTTATTTTGGTGATGATACCGAAAAATATCTTAAGAGTCATATTTCATTACTACCACTATCATATAGTTAATGTTGGACAAAAAAATTAAAATTGTGAGCAAATTAGATATGACCATGTACAGCTTCGGTTTCCGCCTGTTGTTCCGCCGAGATTGCGCAAACTGATACCAAATGAAAAACACGATATATCTAAAAAGTGCTCATTTAGTACTTGTTTCTCGTGCTATCATGTCGCCGCTTTTAGTGGTCATATGTACCCTTCTTCTGGTGTATAAACTATACAGATTTCTTTACGATAAACCACCTAATACACCTCCAGGTAAAATAAGTTAAGATTTATAAATTAAGTTACTGAACGGTTTTTCAATTTCGACTTTTTTCAATCTTCAATACAGAATTTCGTATCGCATTGCATCGTTTGTATCATTACCATCTATTGAATGCTCTCTAACTCAAATTATGTCAAAGCTTTTTTTTATTGTACTTTTATATTATTCTTATGTCTAACAAACATCTCTATGTATAAAAAACTTGCATCTGAATTGTGTTCAATGAACTTTGGTGTCAGTAATTGTCGTTTTGACAAAACTGATCTGAGGCAGGTATCATCAGACTTCCGATAGGAGGATGTTACTTGCTATTGCTTTGGGGAAATTATAAGTTTCCACACTTGACCATCGATTATTATGTGAAAAAATTGAAGTCAAAAATTATCAGCTGCTATATGGGTAATTACTTTGCAATAATAGTGAACGATTACGAAAGCATAAAAGAAGTACTCTCAAGGAGTGAATTTGATGGGCGACTTACGAATGTGCATCATATAAAAGATCGAGCGTTCGGAAAGGAATTAGGTAATGAAAAATACAATTGTTTGTTCACTTTTCTCGATATAAACTTGCAATATATAAGTGTTTCTTCGTTAATGAAAATACTTTGCGCGATAACGATTACCAAAATATAAATAATGAACTTTCAAAACGACATATAGTATAAATGTTATGAAATTGCACGTAGGTATATTTTTTACTGACGGCGACAAATGGAGCGAACTGAGAAGATTTGCCCTTCGTCATATGCGCGATTTTGGATTCGGTCGACGCCAGGAAAAGCTTGAGAGCGAAATCATGGATGAGACGTCCATACTCCTCGATATCTTGAAGAACGGACCCGTTTATGATGGAGAGAAGGTACAGCCGTTCTTATAATAAAGTATAGAAAAAACCTAATGAAGAAAAGGAGAGAAACAAAGAGATTTCGTTATTTATAGGAAATACTAAAGGGCAACTTGGCGCTTTTCCCGGACATTCTGTACGCGTCGTCGGGTAACAACATATGGAACATTCTGTTCGGTTACAGACTTGATAGAACCGAGCACGATATTCTGCTACGTTTCGGTCGTGCAGTTACGTTGTTTCAAAGCGCAAACGATACAACAGGTGGTGCCATTTTTCAGTATGAATTTTTGAAATATTTTGGTAATATGTTTGGTTATAAAAATCACATGAAGGGAAGCAACATATTAAAAGAAATTATCCAGGCAAGTTATATATCAAATAAGTATAATCGAAAACTCGCATCAAATTTGTTATTGTCAAATGTGCATTTAAGTACTACGTTTAAATCACACGTTCTCAAAATTTTAAGATTAAACTGTATAGCAATTTATTTGGTGGCTTGCTTAGAATTTAAATTTACTTTTAGATCAAACTAAGAAGAGATACGCGGTTTAAGCTTTTTTTCTTAATAAATTTTAGATAAATTTAAATTTTCGGTTTCAATGTCAAGTCTTATACTTAACGATTTTAATTTAACAACTTTTATGTAATTGTTAAACACGGAATATAAATATAAAATAAAATGTTTGGACATTTTATTTTAAAAATATGATTGCATTTTATTTTGTAGAAACATTTGGAGTTTCACAAAATCACTTTCGACAAGAATAATGATCGTGGATTCATCGATAATTATCTAAAGAAAATGAATGAAGATGAGGCGAATAGTTTCACAGACGAAGAATTGATTATTTTGTTAATCGACATACTGATGCCGGCTTTTTCAGCGCTACCAGGCACTATTACTCATACTATTAAGTATTTGATGCACCATCCTAGAGTTATGGAAAAGGTACAAAACGACATAGATAACGTTGTCGGGACCGGACGATTGGCCACGTGGGAAGATAGAAAACAGTGAGTTACTAGTACACTTGAAGGAGACAAAGCAATATTCTTCTTTAATCATGTTATTAGTAAACAATAAGGTATGAGATATTTTAGCAATGAATAAACAACAAGAATCAGATCATTGATATGAGATATTCTAGCTACGCTTATACTTGGCGCGAGACACTATCGCGTCTCGTGATCTTAGCAATGGATACGCAAAGCTACAAAAATTACTACTTTTTAAAATCAAACTGCTTATCTAAAGAGAATATTCTTAAAAGTCGCCAGCAGTGATTAACAACATTAATGATCTTTACTGACAGTATAATCTAACAACATTTTTATATTGTTATTGCGACTGATATTATCATATGCCTCGGTGGTCGAATTGGTTGAGACGTCCGCCTAGAGTGTAGGGAAGTCCAGGTTCAAACTCTGGCTGAGGTAATATTTTTCGCAATAAATTTTATGTATTATTAAAACTGATTATGTATTTTATTGTGGATTATCTTAAGTTTCATAAAAAATAATTTTATCTCGACTTCTAAGAAGATGCAGTATTAGCATACTTCTGTCTGACCGACAATACTTCTTCAGCATTTAAATTATCTTATCGTTCTGCATTTCAGTAAAAAAATTAAACTGCATAATAAAAGCGAAGTTTGAGTTGAAAAGGGTAATCGTTTTCATAGCTTAATACAATTTTAAATTTTACATACTAACCTACTCGGCATCTTGATCTGAAACTATATTTAATTAACTATTGAACATATTCATTATTTATTCTTGTTTAATCCTTGTGACTCTGACTTCGGTTTATAGCTATTTATTTATTTATTGTAATGTTCTTCGTATCTCCTATACACCACCGTTAGACTTTAGTCCTATTGTAGTAGTTGCATCGCATCGGACGTGCCTTCCAACATAGTTCTCCGAATGACGCCCAGAAATGGATGTCAAACTCCTGTGTTTTTTAGTTTAATATCAATGACGTAATATTGTAAGTTTTCGAAAAGAATTTTACTCTGCTTGTATTGACTTGCGTTGATTTCATTTTGTGGTCAACATACTTTTGAGTTGCAATGTCCTGCAATTAAACTTGTAGACTGTTGAATTCCTTGAGGACCACAACCCATATGGTCGAAACGTCGGATTTAAATAAAGAAACCATCTGCCAGCCTAAAGTCCTCTAACAATTCTTTTTATCGTTAATCAACTACTGGCGATTCACATTCTTTCGTTGTCAAAAGAAGATATTGCAATACACTGCATGACGCTACAAGACAGTTTCTTGTTTTTTTTTGCATATAGAAAATTCAGTTTCTATACGTAAAAAGTATTACTATTGCTTTCAAATGTTAGCATAGACTCAATTTTATTTACGCTATGTTGAGCAATACAGATCTATTCTCATTTTGTTTCAGTTTGCCTTATTTGGAAGCGATAATCCGAGAAGTGATGAGAATCGAAACACTCCTACCGCTCAGTATAATTCACAGGGCCACGGAAAATACCACATTAAAAGGCTACGATATACCGGCGGGCACACCGGTTGTCACTAACTTGGCGGCACTGCATTACGATCCCGACTTATGGGGTGATCCTGAAATTTTTAGACCGGAAAGATTTCTGAAGGAGAACGGACAATTAGTCAAAGACTTTTCGCTTCCCTTCAGTTTCGGTAAATCACCATACATACATACATACATACATATATCATCTAACGAGATTGAGCAATTTTTGCTGAATTTCTTTGCATCTGTGAGGCATCCATCGGATTAAATTTAAGAATAAAATAATAATTTTATTTCCACGCTTTTGTATAGGTCGTCGACTGTGCATAGGAGAAACTTATTCCAGATACAACTTGTTCGGGACACTGGCTGTTCTATTACAGAACTTCAACTTCTTCTTCGTGGAGGGTGAGCCATCGAGCCTTAACGATAAGGAATCGGGCATAATCGTCATGCCCAAAGAGCTGTGGATACGCTTCGAATTGCGTTAATATTGGATATTTTCTCAATAATACGTAGCTACAAATAAATAACATCTTTCTCGTCAGCTAGATGAGTAAGTCACAAATTATTACGCAATGCCGATGTAAAGGTACGTTATGAATTTGATAACAAGTAATTTTGGTTTGGTAACAACATATGTTCGCTAGATATGTGACATATGTTGGTAAGTCGCGTGTGATGAGTAATTCAATTTGATTATCTGATAGCTATCAGCGAACACGCTCGTATTACCGGGTCAATTCGAAAAGAAGAAAACTGAGGGATTTATAGTATCGTATTGTACCCAAATATTACAAATTTATTTCATACGTGAGATAAAAGTAATTACAACGTGCTACACGAAGAATTACAAAAAAATTGATACCTTTCGGGTTTTATATTAATATAATATCACTGCCGCGTTTATCGAGTAGAAGCGGTGAAAAATAAACGACAGTTTAATATATACATAAACGCTATATGTGTGCCATAAATTCTTATCACGAACAGTGACCATAAATGACGTCACTTTTACAAATGTGTAATTACCTGAGAAACAGAACTTTGAATGTTTCTTAAAAGAAATGCCGGGGCTTTTTTTTAACTTTGTTCTTCTAGACCTTTGCGCGTGATTTGCATGTTTACAGTTAGAAATAATGCCTCTCATAATCACCGTAGTAATCAAACGAGTACGCGCCTCGAGCCCTTGAGAACAGAGAAAGTTATATCGCTTATCGTACTTTTATCATCGATGGTCCTTTATTATCAAGTATAGAGTATTCGTTTCGAGTGTCGTATTTTTGCTGTGAAAATCGAGGCAAAATGTTCAGTATAAATTTTCACGACGCTCTAGCAAAGCTTCTAATTCAATTTTTCAGACTATTTCGAATACGTGAAACGTATGTACAGAGAAATGCACTTTGGCCTGAACATCTCGATACTTGCTATCAAGTTTATGCGCAAATGTATTCCGTTATATATAGCATTGTGTGTACATATCCGTTTTTGTCTAAACGATTAGTAAATTGCGCATTCCCCTAGAAGTCAGATTTATCATAACATAAACGTTTAAACTTGCCGAGCAGCTTTATTCTCTGTGTACCAAAACGTACAGTCCAAGACATGCTAATACTGCATACTTAAATTTAGGATATTCGTTCATGTATATAGTGACCATGCCGACGTATGGTAGGAAGCCTCTCGCTCGGCCGACCACGTCCTTGTGCGTCAACCAGAGCTGACCGGGCGCGTACAGGCCTCGATCGTCCACGGAATTGTTGTCGCCTTTCGTGAGGAACTTGACCGTATTATTTTGGTCACCCCTAGAAAATTCACGCACACATCTCAGAATGGTTTCCCCGTCAAATTTACGCTTTGTGTCGACAAGACTCGCATCGCGAGTGCCCTTACTTCTCGTGGAGCTTAAGTACTCTGTGCACAATAGGTATGTCTCTGCCCTCGACTTTGAAAACTACGATCTCGCCCACTCTCACCGGCTCGTCCTGATAATTGGTGAGGAACAGCAAGTCGCCTCTGTGAAACGCAGGCTCCATACTGCCGCTGTAAAAGGAAGGGATTGATGAGCGCCAAGTTGGTGCCAGTCCGTCACACACTACCAATCGACGTTTCTCGTTTAATTAATAACAAGCACTATCGCAATGCATATCATCCGCCAATTACTTTGCTATTATCAAGCCTCTTACGAATAAATCTCCATATTTTATACGCCACAGGTACCGATAACGAGAAACGTTACTCCTTTACAGCAAAACACATCTAGCACACCGTCCACGAAAGCGGGCGTATCGATTTCAACTCGGCGAGTGCGACCAAGTTAAAAATTAACCAGGAGAGCGCGCGCTACACGTAGACGCGAGTTAGGTTAGGTACGCTCCGTACCTCAGGACGACGACGATGGGGCTCTCGCTGCCGGTGATGACCATCAGACCCTTCCATATCATCAGCGCCGACGAGACTATCATGCCGAAACTCAGCACTTGATAGAGAAACTGAAATCAGACGGGATACACGTAATTATCCACCATATGCGGCCGTGGCCGTCGTCGTAGTCGTCGCGAGGGCCGATTTACCTGGCGCTTGTTCATACGCCGCACATCGTCGAATATCGACTGCAGCATGGTGGAGAGCTGAGCGCGTGCCGGTCAACAGTAATCGAGAATTTCTACCTCCAGCTCTGTTGTGTTTCGAACACGACCGGCTGGGCCACTCGCGCGTCAACCGTCACACCGCGCCACACTGCCCGTGCGCGCGACCACCACGCACCACGTCACGTAAACACGATGAACGGGGGGGAACGGCGAATCGATAGAACCGGCGGAACGGCGAATCGATAGAACCAGCGGAACAGCCGTTAAACCTGGATCACGTAGCACGCAGACGGATGGACCTGTTGGCTACCGGAGCGAAAGAAATGGAGGGTTATGTCATAATATAATTCATAGAGATATTTTATATATATATATTTTTTTTTTTATATCTCTATGGTATAACTCTTTGACTACTAGAACTGCCAGTTACCTCCACTTTTCCTATTCTAACCTGTGGTCAACATCACGCGCGCCGCCATTGGTCGAGTGGCAGAAAATCGAAACGCAAAGTCAGATTTTTATGGTAAAACAGGAAAGGAGACATCGAGATAGAATTATGCCGTGCTGTTTTATCATGCTAGCAACTACACGTGTGCAAAATATGTCATTGAAGTACCGGGATTCTGCCACTTAATGGCAGCGCTCGTGGTGTTGACTGCAGCCTGAAAAGACCAATTAGCAGACCATGATTGTACCGGGTGTCCCAATTTAACGTCCCACCCCAAATAACTTTTTTACTTTTGATCGCAGAGAAAAACGTTTCGGACAAAAGTTGTTTGGTTCGAAGGGGGACATAAGATGGTGCTATTAGTTTGACCTTGACGAGTTGCTCGAAGGTCACGCGAAGGTCACCTTCAATTTCTTTCACGGAACCCCCTATTGTTTATTACACTATAATCTTATTCTACTAATTATAATATGAGCATCTTTTGTCCGAGACATTTTTTGATTCGCCTAATGCTTTCTGGGATATTTAAGAGAAAATTTATAACTTTTTCAATGTTTAGTATGATATCTCGATAACTGTTTGTCGGAGGGAAAAGTAGTACAGGACCTTTTTCACTTGATTTCGTCTCAGGAATATGCTGTTGCAATAGTGCTCCAATTATTGTAAAATTTTTGTCGTATGTAAATTTTGTGTTACAAAAATTTTCAATAATTGGAACACTATTGCAACAGCATATTTCTCAGACCAAATCAAGTAAAAGAAAAAGTCCCGTACTACTTTTCCCTCCGACAAACGCAGCTCTACAGGGTGTCCTGAAATTCGCGAATCAAAATACCATAGCAAGAACCGTAATGTATGATTGGCCTGTTTTGAACCTTTTTATCTAAAAAAAACTACTGCTCGGAACGAAAAATGGTACATAACTTTTTAATTTATTTTTTCGACGACTTTCTTGCTATGGTATTTTGATTCGCGAATTTCAGGACACCCTGTATACTTACGTCGTATCGCCGCGCGTGCGCAAAACAGCCCCAGCTCGAACCGGACTTTGCATACAACAGCGGGTTATGAATATCGCCTTACAATTAACGTGGCTGTTACGTCGTGACGGTGGCCAACACTCAGCAGTTTCGACAGTGCGGATTTTATGTTCCGGCACCTCTGTCGCATTACGTAGCGCTCCGACGCTCAGACAATAAATATGGTAATTTCGACGTGGAGCACGAGCTGGAAACTTGCGCGTCGGACCACTGACACGCGTCGTAATTATTTCTTTCAGATGCAGAGCATCGTAGGAAAACTACATTATTCGAGCGTTGGTGCTACGATCGCACGTGCTGTTGTTAGATGTTTATCGACGTCAGGCTCCGCCACGGGTGAGACCGCAGGCTGTTCGTGCAATCGCTAAGGATCTTGCCCTCTTTTTCCGCGCAAATGGAAACGTACTTTTGAAAATTGCATAAATATCAAATGAACACTGCCCGTATAATAGTACAGTAATATTCGCCTTCTTAGCGTACCAATTCGTGGTGTATCGTAAAAGAAAAGGCTTGTTTTCTATTGCTGCACTGGTGAACTAGTGCAGTAAGCTAGAATGAGAAAAAATATGCTTGTCCTACTCTAACTTATTGCACTAGTTCACCAGTGTAGCAACAGAAAACAAGCCTAAAGAATCCTCCTCGTTACATTTATATCGTTGTTCTTCCTCGCAAATAGATTCTAAGTTAATCCTGCAATTCCAGCGTCTAAAGAAGCGGCCAGTGCTCAAGCGATGGACGAGGTTCTTCTAAAAGACGTACGTTTGCGCATTATTACACTTCAGAATGTCTTCCTTCGCCGAATACTGTTGGTTCCTCGGACATTAAGATTAATCTTACGTGCAAACAGGTTGGAGACAGCGGCGTGATAGTTTTAAACCGGCCTAAGGCGTTGAACGCCGTAAATTTGTCCATGATCCAGAAAATACATTCCGCCCTCAAGCAGTGGGAATCTTCCAAGAAACTGGTGATAGTAGAAGGCGCGGGTGATAAAGCGTTTTGCGCGGGCGGTGACGTTAAGTCGCTCGTCCTGGCGTTGAACGAACCAGAAGGGAACCTCCTGGGTGAGGAGTTCTTCAGAACGGAGTATACGTAAGTTGCAAGAGTATCCAGTCGGTATCGAGTGTATCCTCTCGTCTATTTGCATATGAACAGAAAGGACTTGCTTGCCTCCAGCATGAATCATCTCATCGGGACGTATAAGAAGCCGTACATTGCTATCATCAATGGAATAACGATGGGAGGCGGCGTTGGATTGTCTGTACACGGCAAATACAGAATTGCCACGGAGAAGACCCTCTTCGCCATGCCGGAAACGGCGATAGGACTGTTTCCCGATGTCGGCGCGACTTATTTCTTGTCTAGACTGAAGGGAAGACTGGGCACCTACCTGGGTCTCACGGGACACAGGTTGAAAGGTACAACTTGAATTATATTTTATATTGCGTTCACTCCTGTACGTATATGCATTTTTTAATATATATATATATATTTTTTTTTTTTATTAAGGTGTCGATGTTCTCCTGGCTGGAATCGCGACGCACTTTGTACCATCGGAGAAACTTGCGGACTTAAAACGCGATTTATTAACGTTACGCGACAACGACATCGAACCCATTTTAAACAAATATCAACCGAAGTTAAATCACGAATTCAGCTTGGCGCCTCATATGTCGCAGATAGAGAGCTGCTTCTCTGCTCCATCCGTCGAAGAGATAGTCGAGAGGTAAACTACGGACATTCCAGTTAATTGAATTGACATTTTTCCATTTGTAACGCAGCAACGTGTAAACTTTTTGAAGGCTAAAGAAAGATAATTCGGATTGGGCACAGAAGAACGTGGAGACACTACTCAAAATGTCTCCGTCCTCCCTCAAAGTTAGTAAAAAGGCGATCGACGAAGGAAAAGGAAAATCTTTAACGGATTGTTTAAAGATCGAATATAGATTGGCCTGCACGGCCCTGACTAGAGACGGCGATTTCTATGAAGGTACAAGGTAGAATGTAGCATGCGTCTTGTAAATCTTGTTCCTAGATTAATATTTCATTTTAATCGCAGGTGTCAGAGCTCTCCTGGTCGACAAAGATCAGAAACCAGTATGGAAGCCGATATCCTTGGCTGATGTAACGAATGAATATGTAGATAAACGATTCGCGGCGCTTCCTGCGGAGAAAGAATTGCAGTTGTGCGTCAGCAAACTGTAGGAATTAAGACAAGTGTCTTATATATACTGTGGATATATATATATTGTTATGAAAACAAGTTCCTAAAGATTATTTTTATACCCTAATTTTGTACAGATTGAGATTTATATTAAAATTGTTAACATTAACTCTTTCAGGTTTAATTTCCTATATTTTTTGCAACAGATTTATACCGCAAATTAATTTACCAGAAACCATGTCTTTGTAAATGGCGCACCATACAATCGTGTGAAATATAAAACATTTTATTGGTGCAAAATGAAGAAAACATAAGTACTTACAACCTAAGTACTATCACGTAAAATATTAATTTTCGTGTTTGTGACTTTGATTTTTTTATTTTGGAAGCAACTCCAAGATTTATTAAGCTAGATTCACCATCAACAAATTAACAAAATTTTCCCGCTATCTACATTATTTGTGAACAGTTTCAACTTATAACAGTAATTTAATACATCAGCTATAACTGAGATAAGCAATTCAACAATTTGCTAAGAAATGATGTAATCGTTCTATTTAATAATTTCAATTGGTTTAGTAGATTTTCGTAACCGTTTCCAAAAGGAACAGATTACTCGTACGTATCCTACGTTCCATGAATAGTGGTTTTTCAAAAAATATATACAAAATGTTGGCACAAATATAAGACTGTAGTAAAAATACAACATAAAAAAATTAAACACCAGCAACTAAATATAATATAATGAACGGCGTTCAGCAGTGTCAATTGACGATTTTAATTACAATTTAAATTAACGAGAAGAAAAGCAAAGAGCACATGTAGAGACAGTACCAGTTAACAAATCAATCCAACTTCCAAAGAAATTGCGTACCGTAAGCTCTCAAGTTTTCAAAAGCCACGACGATTGCCTATATTACTCTGCGTTACAACAGATTTCTTTTTTGCGTGTAAGAAAACTAAAAAGAAATCACCAAAAATAAATCTACAAAACACTTGGAATTCTTAAATAGTTTATTAGTTTTATTTTATCAAAATGTTTTTTTTTTATTTCATTCTTCAGCACGTATCAATGATCATTCCCCTAATGTGACTCGCAAAATGATAAGTTCCCACAGAATGGGAAATCCGTATAGGGCTCGAAGTATTGAGGAAAAGAGATGACGTTTGCTGTGATTTTCGTGTACCAACGTCAAAGAAAGGAAATCTGTCCTATCCCCCGCGCGTACAATGTTCTCGAGAATATTCGTCTCGTGTCTCTATTTGGGAAAATCGTCTTAAATTTCGGTTACTGTTCTTTTTTTTTTAGTTTTGTGTTTTCGGATGAAACGATACTTCCTCTCCTACTGCTGAATTCATGTGTGAAGATTACAGTTCCGGTAGCGGCGCCGTTACCAACAGGAAAGGGAAATGTATGATGAAACTGTTGAGAATCTCTTGTCATGTATAATAATATATACGTTCAATCGATATACTGTGCGAGCCAACGGAAGCCTTCCCCGTATCCCTGTCGCTTCAGGACTGAGCACATAAACAGTTCCAACGGACGGCCAGGTATTTCGCTGCGGGCAATTTTAGCCTAAAACATTACAATTGTATCTCCGAGTAACGTCCGACAAAAATGCCATCGCTCTACCGATGCAATTACTACACTAATACAGTAGACTGTTGTTTCGGGCGGCTGTACCTTTCCTGTTGTTTGTCCATAGAGATTAAAGAAGTTTCTGAGTTCATCTTCAGAAGCCGCGAGTGGTTTGTCGATTTTATTACCTAGCACGAGAACCGGACACGCGCTAAGTTGCTCGTCAGTTAACAACGCATCCAGCTCGGCCTTTGATTCTGGTAATCTTATCCTGTCGCTCGCGTCGACGAGGAACACTATCGCGTCGACAGCCGGGAAATAGTCCTTCCAAACGCGACGTGCTGCAGACATACAATTCGCAGAGGTATGAGCAAGCTATGCTTGGGATAAAACATTTCGCAAGACGTAAATTTCTCCCGCGTACCTTGAGTGTGACCGCCGAGATCAAAAGTTGTGAATCTCATGTTTCCGATAGACAATTCTTCAGATGCTGAAACGCAAAATAAATTATTGACGACAACTCGGTAAAATTCCGATTCTCATTGCTCATTTGTTGTAGCACAATGAAGACATAGTTTGAAAAAGAAGCGTAGCTTGTGTTTTGCACTTAAAAGTAGGAGACACAGAGGAAAGTCCCCTGTTACGAGACAAGTTCCCATGTAATCGGCGCGAAGAAAGATTCGCGATTGAATTTGGACGTTGAAAAACTGCTGTCTCATAATATGGGACTTTTCTCTATGTGTGTCTTCAATCAAATATTACGAAAATTGAAGTTTCCAGTAAAACGGGATGATTAAGTTATCAGGAAAGAATTGCCTCTACGTATACAAAGGTATGTATTTTTACAAAACAGGATTGAGACGCGACGGAATGATGTAAACTTAGTTACTTGGATGTAACGTGGGTACATGTTGAGCTAAACGGTCGTCTTTGAGCATATGAAGCAGCGTTGTCTTGCCCGCGTTATCCAAACCCAAGAAGAGAAGCTTGCCGCTCTTCCTCCATAATCCTGAAACCAGCAAGGGAGATTTGTACAAGTCAAACGTGCGGCAGATTTACCGAGAAGCGAAACCGTTCTGGATTTGCGCTGCCGTAAGAAACGCAATAAGTGGCACAGAGCGACAGATCAGGCGAATTGAAGCTAAATCCTGGACAGGCTCTCATTAACAATCCAGTAGGAAAAACAGTATCGTGTGCCGTTCGCTTTGGACGCACCAGCCGAATGTTCCACGACAATTTGCACAAGGTGTATCCATGTCTTCAGATAACGACGCGTAATGACGAGCGTTTAACAAGAGTATTCCTGTTAAAACCGATAAGACGTTGTTCCGCGAATGTTCCCCTCAAGAATAAGAGATGAAACTACGTTTCAATATTGCGTTTCAAACGGTCGTTCCAACGAGAGGATCGCTTTCGGCCGCGCATCTATCATCCTTGGAACGACATCGCGATTACGACAATGAGACGGAGATTTGCTTGATCTAGACTCAAGCTCGCGTAGCGGCGGATTAACGCAGGAGGAATTGTACTCACCGAGATAACTCAGCACTCCGGTGAGCCAGTCAACAAAAAACATACTTGTAGCTGCGATTATGCGACGTCCGCCGTGCTGTGCGTGCATTAACTAACGAATGACTCTGCAAGAATAGTAAAGGCGAACGTTAACGCAGGGGGATCACCGTCTGCCAACGTGACACGGCCGACGTGACTCCCCCGGACTCTTTGTAAAACCGCCCTCGCAACCTTGAACTTTCTACACCGGGATCGGGACGCGGTGGCGGCCACGCCGCCGCCGAGCGTACCGTACGCACCCGCGTGTCCCAGCGATTCGATTCCTCTCGGCTGCACTCGTCCTCACCTTCCCCGAGAGCCTCGTGCTCCGCGCTGACAGTCTTAATCTCGCGACGGCTCGGCTCAACCTTACACGCGACGGGTGCAGAAAAGTGCAGACGAGGCGGAACGGAACTGCGATGTGGAATTTATGACGACTCGCTCGCCTCTCTCGCCATATGATTGACGAGTGGATCTGTTAACCCGAGGACTCGACGGCTCTCCGTCTCGCTCTCGCTCCCTCGCGTTAACTGACACCAGGCAATTACGGTTTCTCGCGATGCCTCTCCTCCCTTCTCTTTCTCTCTCTCTCGCGCCTCTTAACGAGACGCAGAGACCGACACGGCCGACCTTTCGGAAAATCGCGCGCGTCACGTTAAAAAGTGACGACCGCAGGCCCGTTACTCGCCCGTGTCGACGTAAGTTTCACGTACCCACTGTGAAAAAAGTGTACGGAGGCCGCGGGGACGGAGAAAAGTGCTTTTCCTCCCATAGAAAGGGCAGCCCGACCACAGAGCCCCGTTGGCCGGCAGTTGGCACTGGGTGACGTCACTTCCGCTCGCCATATTGCGCGAAATAATTGCCGCGTCGTGGGCGCGAAACTTCGAAAACGTTTCTATCCGCCGCACTTGAATTTTTACACCCCAAATTATTTGACGGCTACGGGGGCTCGATTCTCGAATTTGTTCGAAGGGGAGAAACGCACGCGGAGATTCTGCTCTTACAGAAAAGTCGCAAGTTGATTTGGCTTATTCGCGTGGTGATTTTAACCAATTTCGACTTTCAACTTTTCTGTCAGAGCCAGAATTTTCCAGGGTTGGGTAAGTTATCTTTCTTTTTTAACTAAGCTGAGTTAAAGTTAACAGCCTTGAAAATTTAACTTAGTTAAGACACAAGTTAATCCATAATAAAATTAATTGAATTAAAAGTTAAGTTAATAATAAAAGGATATTAAAAAGTTGAGTTAAATTTATTTTGATATAAAATCTCAGACTCGCGATTACGTAAATTGAATTTCACGGCCAGCGTTTGGACAATCAATCACAATACAAACGCGGAATATGGCCCGTTTCATGTATGAACAATTTCACGTGATTTCGAGAATCAAAACCCCATGTAATGGCTGTGTTCCAAAATTCATTGTCAGCGCTGAAGATCTACAGCACACGTAACGTGTATTGCAGATTTTTAGCGCTGGCAACGAATTTTCGAACACCGAAACTACCAATGTAGGCAGACGCGCGGCGTCTTGTAATGCCTCGGTTTATAGCACGGCTAACTTTAAGAAAGGTAAATTAAAAGTTTAAAAGTTACCGATAAAATGCAACTACATTCAGTTAAAAGTTAACAGGCTATAATGTAATCGAGTTAAGTTAAAATTATTTAACCTTTTAATTCTTTAACTTAACTTTTATCTTTTTTAACTAGACACTACACAACCCTGGTAATTTTCGTATACGTTTCTTCTTCGGCCCCAGGGGCCCGATTCTTGAATTTATTCAAAGAAGAAACGTATATGAAAATTCTGCTCTGACAGAAAAGTTGAAAATCGATTGGTTGAAGCTACGCGAATAGCCGATCAACTTGCAACTTTTCTGTAAGAGCAGAATTTTCGCATACGTTTTTCCTTCGAACAAATTCAAGAATCGAGCCCCAGAGCTGTCGTCCGTCCGTCCGCGAATACTTGTAAATTGAATTTAATGTATAACCGGAGAGAGAAAATTACATGTTTGTGGGACGAAAGTGAAAGACTGTCGGCGGGACAAGGCCATTTGGAAGATGCGCAGTACAAATGTCAACATATATCTGCTCGACGATTTATTAATAAACGCGTTGAAAATTATTCACGTCTAAACGTCACACGCCTCTCTCGCATCAGACTTAACCGAGAGAGTTGAATTTTTGTGAGCGCTCATCCGCGCTCTTCGCAATCATGTCGATCATTCTACGTCAGAGGCGTGTTTACGTCATGAGGTTCGATAGAAAAAATAATTCTTATCTCTTATCTCGCGTCTTTCAAGTGCGCCTATAGAGGAACTGAGAAATTACGTGAAGTGTATAATTACAAAAGTAGTGTTACCAAATTCCAACGGAAATAGATTGTTACAATGCTTAGGCCCGGTTTCACCGTCGTTCAACTTTAAGCTTGATTTCTCTGTCTCCTTCGTAAAGTTGGAAAGAGACAAAGAACGAATTAGACTAAGCTTAAATAGATAAGATAAATTAGATAAGCGACGTTGGTGAAACCGGACCTTAATCACATTAAACGACGTTCTTATACTGCATATTATCCGCTCGTATCTAAAGATACGGTCGTGGTCAGAAAGGTTGTCCCCGACAATAAGTTTGTAGAATACTCGTTTGTGTCATTCTATGTATGTTCGTACATATCATTCCTTTACTCTAATACTGCGTCACTGCACATATCCGTGAGCAAAAGTTTTAATCTCTCGCATGATAGACTGCATTTTCAAAATTGATCATAAAACGTCGGGCAACCTTCTTCACCAGGACTGTACCTAACGTTTCCTTAAGCGCAGTTCATTACATCTTTCGCACTTTCTATAATTATTAAATAGTTTTATTACTTTTTTTACTAACAATAAGTCGGTTGAACGAGTATAAGTTTATTATATAAATCTTACTTCAACATTATCTTCGAGTCTTTTGTAACTTAATGTTTTAATATTGATCTGACGTCAAAAATACTAATCGCTCCGATTATTTACATCGCGTAATTTAAACTGTCAAGATCAATAAAAGAAATTAGCTACGTACTATAATACATAAACGAAACGATTTCAGATCGCAAACGTACCAGTTTAATCTAAATCGAGACTCGCCGGTTGTTTGTAGATATAAATTTACCTACGGTGCTACTGCAAATCTTTTCACCTTACTCGCGCGTCAATATCAAACCGATTGTAAAGAAATTGCGAGCTGCCTACAGCGTATCCTGATCGGCCTTATTTCTGAGAGATCCAGCGGACGATAGCGGAACTCCACTCAATTTGCTGGGTGACAGAGAATACGTTTTGCCCGTAGAATCGTGTGTCACGGCGTTATTGCTCTGAAAAGTAAAATACTTTTAAGCTATTGCAAAACAACAATTGCGGCAGTTCAATCGTGCGAGACGAAAACTACTCAAAACAAAATTCAGCTTTGAAGCGTCCAGAGTGTCAATAGTGTAAGTTAATCTGTGGACATGGAACTCTGATAGGGATCGATAAAACGTGAATTGTCAGCAAATCTAGCAGACTGTATAGTCTCAATATTTCTTTAGCCACATTCTGCTTTATCACAAATGATTTTTACAATTAAAAAAAGAAAGTTTCTCGATGTGAAATAAAATAAGAACGATATATTTCTATTACAGCACTTTCAGGTTGCCGAACCCTCCATTTGAACCGCTGAGACTTACACTAATTCACTCTAGGCTCTCCACAAGCTCAAAGTCATCAGCTTAATGTGAGTCTGGGCATCACCTGCGGCGGATTTGCACCCGAGACGACGGTAGTGTACCCGGACTGCTGAGAACACGTTCGCATGTGCGTAGGCCAGTGCGACTGCTGGCACGGATAATTGCAATAAGCAGTGTTCCAGCAACAGTAAAACATCGCTTCCTGCCCGCACTTGGCACACCATTGCTTCCGCTTGGTCTCCTCGATACATCGGGCCTTTTCGTCTTCGACTTCTCTGCGAACTTCCTCGACCGATCGCAATCTCTCCGCTTCTAAACTCGCGCGCATCTCAAACATGGTACGATCTGAAATTTATAACGTTTCCTGCAGTGTTTTTCACGTTTCTTTTTTTTGACAATCAACTATCCAACGACTTTCGCAAGAAAGAAAAGACAGGTATACCGGCGTTGTGTTTCAACTCGGCTAGCTGTTGCTGATGCTGCCACTTCATACGCTCGATCTGCATCCGCAAGGAGAATATGGTCGCCTGATAATTGTCAGCGTTCTCGTTGTTAATGTTGCCCGCGGCCTTGTACGCCTCCTCCATCAACTGGCCCATTCTGCTCGCGAGATCGTGCACATCACGATGCAAACGCGCGCTGATCGGCCCGGCCTCCGGAGGTAGCAGCTGATACGTGGATGACGTCTCTTGCTTGACCGGAGAAACCTGAATAATCCCGCCCACGTCCGACAACGGCAATTGAACGTTTTGTGAATTGTGCGATCTACCAGGAAAGGTCTTCCTAGCCTTGCTCTCCTTCCTAGGCAAATTACGCTGTCCCTCCTTCGTCGTGGAGAACATATCCTTGTTGCCTTGATATTCGATCTGCTTCGCGGGTTCAGCAGCCGTCCCGTTCACCACGAGAAGCAACACGGATTTATCCGTGATGGGAACGATCGGATTCGCCGATGGGATGGCATGAGCGACACTCGCTTTCGACGGTGTAAGAGGCGGCGACAGCGTAATGTCGATCTCAGGTATGCTCTTCTGCACATTCGACAATTCCTTGTTATTCATCAGCAGCGAAATCCCGGGAATGACCTTGCTCGAGTTGGAGAGCTTCTCATTCTCCTTACTCGCGGAACCAGCCTTCAATTCCTTCTCCGCGTTCAGTTTGTTAACGAGCCTCGTTTTCGGCTTCAGCACTTTACTGTTCTTCTTCGTAGCCACTTTCGGGCTGTCCATTTGTGAGAGCGCCAGTTTCGGGTTGATAATATTTTTCAAGAGGCCCTTCTTTCGCGTAGTGTCGGACGATTCGGCGACCGGCTGCGTCGCGGTCTTAGGCGAATTTTTTGTAGGCGACTTCGCATTGCTCTTCGCTCTCGGCGAATTGTTCTTATCCGAGATACCGGTGTTTGGACTCGTGCTATTACTTTCGGCGGTGTTATCCGTGAGCGCGACATTTGAGCGAGACGTTCTCACATTTTTCGACTTCTCCTCTTTCACCGTCTTGTTTTGAGCAACTTCCCGGGAGGACGACTTTACACTTTCTTGATCTGCTTTCTTATTTAATTTAGTACGACTACCATCTAGATTAGCTTGCGAAGTATCCTTAACATCGGTATCTAATTTTTGTACTTTTGGTGATGTAGCTTCACTCTCCTCTTCACGAGCATCGCCTTTCGAGTCAGTATCTACTTCGCTAATATCAATCGACTCGTCAGCCTGCGATTTACCTTTAATGAGGCTTCGTTTTTTCTGGGGCGCCTTCTTCTTCTGAGTTGGAGGAGATTCCGGACTGGGCAAAGGATTGTTGGGGTCAAAGGGATTGTATTTCGGTAGCATCAGCTGTATCTGCAGCGGATTGTTCGGTTCGTACTGAATTTTCGGTAGCGCATACTTAAACTGGCCAAACATGAGCGCGAGCTTCCTGATGTGTCGATTGACCTCCTGTACACACTCGTCCACGTCGGATTTCCGTTTACGGGAGGTTGGTCCGGGTGGCTCCTCGGAATACAAGAAGAGATCCTTCGGCGACACCCAAGCACGGTCGTGTTCGCCGAAAAAGCGCACGTCCACGAAACCTTGAGAATTTACGCGTGGCATCGCCTTTGCTGGCCAGAACGGGAAGCCCTTGAGCTTGGCCCACACGAGCGGATGCGGTCGATGGCATGGCTCGATAAACCACGAGGGTTGAGGCCTGGGCAAGTTACGACCATGCGCGTAGCAGTCGGGACACGCCTCGATCTCCGAAACTTCCGAACGCGCCACTTTTATCATCTGCTTAGCTGTGTTCGTCAGTTTCGACGTATCTGCGTAAACTCCACCGCCTAGAAACATCGATAAACGCAATAGGCTTGCTCGCTTAACTTTAATACTCGTGATTTTGGCAAATTTAAAAGCGCGCGAGCTCACGTACACGTATTGAATACGACGCAATTATGTTGAATCCATTTTGCGTCGGCCATAAACGCATCGGTGCTGCCGTAGAGCTTAGCTCGCACATTCGACTCCAAGAGGCTCAGGTCCATCGGCTTGACAACGTAATCTAAATAAGTTGGCACTTCTACGAGGTCCACTGGTTTGCAAAACGGTACGGACTACATCAAAGGGTAAAGATCAATTAGAAATGCATGAAATCAGTAAACGAATAACGCGATAAATTGCAGTACACTGCTTGGCGCAGACGAAAAGGAATGCACGTACACCAGGATATTCGCGCAATTTCTCGACCACGTGTTTGAGCAACATGCACAGTTGATCAATGGACAATTGTGCCATGGACAGGGAACGCGTCTCGGCGTTGTCGGCCTTCAAGATGGCCGCGCATTCACCGCATATCCACTTCTCCAATGACGACGGCATGCCGCCAATGCATTTACGATGCCAGGCGCGAGGACAGGCGGTGCAGTAAGCGTCAACTTTCTCCTTGTGACACCGCCAACAAAATCGGTCGCAGCCGGTCTTCAATTTCTTCCTCTTGCTCCTGGTGCCGCCCTCCTCCGCGGGAGATTCCGCCATCGGGTTGCTGAGAGTATCAACGTGTCTGTCTCATTTTTTACATCCAAATTGCAGCTTTTTGAATTACGCCTATACTAGAGACCCTGTAATCAGAGACTGGCCGTAAGAGAGTTCCGTCGAACTCCCGCGAGTGAGAGATAAGCACAGGCTATCTCACCCTTGTACGACTCTACGATCGTAGAGAAGCGAGATAGTCCGTGTTTATCTCTCACTCGCGGGAGTTCGACGAAAACTCTCTTACGGCCAGTCTCTGATTACAGGGTCTCTGCTCTATACTAACCTTAAAGTCTTTCGCTTTCGTTTCGAAACGGATCCCTCTTTTGTCGAAGAGTCTTTGTCATCTTCGCTCTTAATTTCATTGTCTTCATCGTCCGTACTTGGCGGATCCGCAAGCGCGGCTGGATTTTGCACCTCTCGTTTCCCGTCCGCTTTATTCTTATCGTCCTGCCGAATCTTATCAATTAATGGCTTCAGATCGTCGCTCTCGCTTTGCGCATCATCAGAATCAGTTTTTTGTACGCTTGCAGAGACATCGTTTGCGCCCGCTGTTGAATTCTTCTTCTCTTCCTCGACAGCCGCGTCTCCCGTCTCGTGCCGATCGACTGGCGGCGTAGCGGCTGGCGATTTCTTCTCGTCCATCTCTGGCCGCGCCGTCGTATTTGCTTTGTCTGCGCTGGGAGATCTCGCAGAGCCTTCGCCGCTCTCGCGGGACGCCATTTTGGTCATCACCTTTGGAAGAAAGCACCTAGTTGGTCCACAGAAGTACATCTCGCAGATTCGCATACATAATTTATTTATATAACCGTCGAATTGTCCGTAATGCTGTGTAGGCAACAGGAGCCGTTGCCGCAAGCTATTCGACTAGATTACACAGCTAGGTATTGTACATGTACTTCAATGCGACTCGCATACGAGGATCATAGACTTATACAAATAGACTGCGCGTCCCGTGGCAAGAATCGACGACTATCATCATAGTATAACTGGGAGTTCCACTCTCTGCCGGCCCCTTGGATCTTTGCAGTCGCGATCACGTGGTACTCCGCCATACACCCGGACAGGATCCAGCGACGTGTGTTTATACACGTACTCGTCGAAGCCACAACTACCGCGTATACAACTTTGATCGGTCTGCCCAGAGCAATGTCGGATGTGCAGAAGGGATCGCGACGCAAAACAAAACAAATGACGGGGTGGATCTACTAGTTGTGCTATGGCCACGTTTTGCCTCCGCTGGCTAAGCAGTTAACGATTGCAGTGCCGCTTGACGCAGCCTCAGCGCCTCTGTCCCAATATTTGCAAGCAGACGCTCGCCGATTGCGTGCGCTTAGCTAAGCAGAGGTTTGGCAAAACAGCCTATGATTACATTAAAATTAGAGAGAGAGAGAGAGAGCGAGCAACAGCCTGAATTAGACCCTGTAATCAGAGACTGGCCATAAGCGAGTTGGTCAAATTCCTGCGATCGTCGCGATCGTAGAAGAGTGAGATAGCCTACGTTTCTCTCCGACTCGCAGGAATTTGACCAGCTCGCTTATGGCCAGTCTCTGATTACAGGGTCTCCAGCCTAGACGAGCGTGTCTTTGTCTAAGCACCGTCTTCTCCCCACTGTTAACAAAAAGTGAAGGAGAAAGCGTCACTCATGCATTATCTCTATCTTTCACAGTGTAATCTTCAGCGTAGCCATAAGGACGCGCAGTCTATCTACATAAATCTACAAGGATACAGGCAACGGTGTTATCTCTACATAATCTTCGCGTTTGCCAGACTTCGCACGATAATAACAACAATCAGTAACAATTGGACGTCAAGATACATCAGCAGCCTCGCCGCGGCAGGCGCTGACGAGAGCGCGCACGAGGTGTCGAGCGTAAACAGGTCCTTTACCTCGCAGCGACTCCGGACGCGACGCTTCTGTGCGCTACTGGCCGCGATTGACCGCCTCGGAGCACCCCTCGAAGCCGCCGCCGCGGGCTGCCGGAGCGGACCGGAAGATCGCGAGCGTAAGCGAACGCGGTGTCACCGCCCGCCACTCGAGCCTGTGCAGCGCGACGACGAACCGACTGGCCTCCACGCCAGAATCGCTCGACTCTTCCTCTCCTCGCCTAGGCCGCCGGATCCCTAACCGCTGCCGGTGGCGCCATCCCTCGACGGTGTCCCTCACGGCGAGCCGTCGCGGGTCACGTGACGCCCCGTCCGGTTGCTACCTTCCGTCTCGCTCCCACTCGTCCCTGCCGACGGAGGAGGAGACAACTGTCAACCGTTGTCCAATCTCGCGGGCCCGCCTCGCGACTCCTTCGGCGGTGCGACGAGGCTGAGGAATGAACATTGTATTTCAGTTAGAAACTCCGTCCCCGACCGCGAAGCCGCCCCGCGGACAGGGGATGTAAATGAAGCGACAGACAATAATACCACATTACGTCGAGCGAGAAACACGTCGTGTCGGCGCGCCGTGGCGGGGAAAACCGGGGCTGGCGGCTCACCTCTGTAGCCCCCTGACAACTGTTATCGCTGCATTGTCGTCGCGCGGGTGTAACGGAGTGGCGAGAGAGCCGACATTTACAGGGCACACGAACGTGGTGCGCACGTACCGCGCCTCGCCTCCCTCTTCCTCCTCCTCCTCCCGGAAGGCAGCGGCGATCCGGACGTCGTGGGGAGAGCCTCTGCGCTGCCGTCCCGCGGCAACGTTCGCGCCGTTCGGTCGGCGCGCCCGCCCGCGCATAGACCACCGATCGTGGAATCGCCATGTCGCCTCGGCGTCGCGCCCGCGCGACGTCCCCTCGTTCGCCCGGATCAGAAACGACAGGCCGAGTCCCCGTCGCCGCACCGTCCCTCCCGTGTCGCCCAGGTGTCCGCTAGGTTATGTATTCGCGGTCACGTGGTGCGCCGTACCGTAACCTAACCTAACCTAACTTACCTTTCTCTCTCTCTCTCTCTCTCCCCTTTCCCGTCTCCCCACTGCGGCGATGCGATATCGCGGCGAGCCGAAGCGATGCACCACGGCGGCCGATGACGGATTACGGATCGCGTTGAGATAGTAAACAAGTCGCACAACAGCTGTGGCTTTATCTGGTCGCGAGCGAGATAAATGGGGAACGGCGCGCGGGCGGCGAGTCGCTGGGACCGATATCGCTCGCCGTGGTGTTAACCTCCGCCCGAGGGGGAGCTCGAGGCCAGCGGGCGCGGATCATGCCTCGGGAATCCACCCCCGTGACAGTCCGACGGGGGCAGCGGACCGCTTAGGTTATGTCGTACCGTCAAGGCGTTCGTATCTCAGCGAGGGACACGTCGGCGTAGAGAGCCAAGGACTACAATGGGCGACCACATCGGCGATAACATACTAATCCCGCAAGTCGACAATGTCGTGCTGGTCGACAAGAGCGACGGCGGTAACAAGAGCATGGACGGGACGCTGTGCATCAGCGGCCACCACCTCATCCTGTCCTCCAGGCAGGACGACGGCCAGGAGTTTTGGGTAGGCGTCGATGAGTTGTTAATCGCGTGTAGATTGCGCGTCGAGGGGTGCAGTTGCAAAAGTACGGGAGAAAAGTGTCTAAATTTGTTGCCGAGTATTGTTCTGTGTCCTTGGTTTTGAGGGCGAGCGATGTACTTCGAGAAATGTGTTTCGAAAGATTGGCAGCTCGCTCTAATAATTTTCGAGCGCGCTCACCTCTTTGAATCAATCTCACTGTGTCCTTCTCCTTTCGCCAGCTGATGAACAGGAACATCGACGTCGTCGAGAAGAAACTGAACGCCCAGAGTCCAGGCGGTAGCATAATATTGAAGTGCAAGGACTTCCAGATCCTTCAGCTAGATATCGGCTCCACTAACGATTTAATCAACGCCACGCTGTCCATAGAGAAGCTAATATCGCTAGGTAATTTGTTAACATCCGCGACGCGTTGCTCGACAACGAGACCGTACAATTGTCCTTTACATTGCAGACCAAACTCTACAATACCCGTTCTTCTATCGGCCGCAGACGAGCAACAACATTATGGTGCGGGTAGAGGACGGCTGGACGGCGTTCGCGCCCGTCTCCGAGTGGTCCAGATTGTTGGCGGCTCACGGGGACGAGTGGCGTATCAGTTACCTCAACAGAGACTACAAAGTCTGCAATTCGTATCCGTCGGCGGTCATAGTGCCGCGTCAAGTGGACGACAAAGTTGTAATAGCCTCGGCTGGCTTTAGGGACGGCGGAAGGTTCCCCGTGTTATGTTACCGACACGAGGGAGGAGTAAGTAGTGAACGTAACGGAAAGTCCCTTCTATTATGAGACAGGATTCCAATACGAGATACCAAATTCAATCAGATCTTTTCCTTTCGCAACGATTACACGATCCGACCGTCAATTTTCCACTAAACAGTCTTTACTCCAAGGGCGATAAATTCATGATGGGACCAAGACGCGATATTAATTTAGCAGAGATCCTGCTATCTCACGTTAGGAGCCTATTTCATAATAGGGAACTCTCCTCTATGTTAAATTACAAAGTCTATTCGATGCTTTACTTTGTTCATCTTATTGCAGAGTATACTATTGAGAAGCAGTCAGCCGTTGTGCGGTGCTACCGGCAAGAGGTGCAAGGAAGATGAAAAACTGCTGAACGCAGTTCTGGGCCCTGGGAGGCGTGGGTAAGTACAGCTAACATACGTTTTCCAAATAGATATTTCCCGATATTTATTACAGTCCTGGGATTTTATACGTAGTTACATAGTGGACACAAGATCGGTTAATCAGGCGCAGAGTGCCAGAGCCAGAGGCGGCGGCACGGAGATGGACACGGCTTATCCGCAATGGCGTAAAGTACACAAAGCGGTTCCTCGGC
Organism: Vollenhovia emeryi; assembly: GCF_000949405.1. Classification (NCBI taxonomy): domain Eukaryota; kingdom Metazoa; phylum Arthropoda; class Insecta; order Hymenoptera; family Formicidae; genus Vollenhovia; species Vollenhovia emeryi. Next base: position 3,249,458 of record NW_011967240.1, on the reverse strand, counting down.
CGCACGATCTGGCCGATAGTTTCTACAGATTGATAGAGGCTTGCAACGACGTGAACAGCTCCACTTCGCAGTGGCTGTCGAAACTGGACAGCAGCGGGTGGCTAACTGCTGTACAGAGCGCTTTAAATGCCGCTTGCGTCACCGCGCAATGCCTGCATCAAGAGGCTGCGGCCGTACTAGTGCACGGTACAGCGTATACGCAGCAAATGAATAATTAATTTAGTTGTTACGAAAGCATATCGTGTTCATTCGCTCGTTTCCTTCGAGATACCAATTCCGTAATGAATTCCGTAACAACGTTATACGATCTCGGTTTGTAGGCAGCACAGGTAGGGACTCCACGTTGGTCGTGACCAGTTTGGCCCAGGCAATACTGAATCCCGATTGCCGGACGGTACGAGGACTCCAGGCGCTCATAGAGCGCGAGTGGTTGCAGGCCGGCCATCAATTTTTCAGCCGGACCCGTTGCGGAGCGTATCAATCCGTGAGCTCGCAAAATCCCACGCACGCGCCGACCTTTCTGCTTTTCCTCGACTGCCTGTACCAGCTGCACCACCAATTCCAATTCAGCTTCGAGTACACCGCGGATTTGCTCATCAAATTGTACAAGCACGCCTACTCCTCCAACTACGGTACATTTTTAGGTACGTGAGGCATTAATCGCGTCTCTGTTTACTTTTCTACATCACCCAAGTTACATTTTTATATTAAAACATCCTATTCTCTCGTTATAACTACGAGTTATGATATTAGAAAACGCGCAACATTGTCGCATACGTACACTTGTCGTATTGCTTTGTGTAAAAGATTAGATAAATCGTTAAAATAGAAATTAAAACGCATAATATTCACATATACACAATTCTTTATTTAAATTACAATAAGTATATTTGCTATGTATTATTATTGCTTACTCATCGTTACATGTATTGCTCGTCTACTCAGGTGACTCGGAGGCGGAGAGGATAAAATTACGGCTGTCCGAGCGAACCTACAGCTTATGGTCGTACATGAATCAGCCGGACGTTTTGGAGCAGTGGATCAATCCGTTGTACGAGCCGAATCCGGGAGTGATTTGGCCCAGCGTTGCACCCATCAGTATTCAGCTGTGGAAAGAACTGTACCTCGCGCATACAAGCGCAGCCCTCTGGGACGGTATGCTCTCCTACGCGAAGCAGATCAAGCAGAATCACACGGCGGTGCGCAAGGTGGCCGGACAGCTGCAGGCGCAGATCAAGCAGGCGTTGGAGGAGATCCGTTCGGATCCGGACATGTCGCGGGGAGACGCGGACAATCAGGAGGACCATCCCCGTATAGCGCAATTGAGCCTGGAGTCTCAGAGTACTTGATACAGATCGTAGAGGCCGAAGGAACACCGAGGAGATCTGCGCCGGCAGATTCAACGATCTTGTCAATATGCCTTTAATTATACAATACTACGTTGGCCCGCACGGATCAACGGTCTTCACCTGCCACGAATGCTTGAAGCCTTCGTAACGAAAAAGAAAAGAAAAAAAATTCTCAACGCAATTCCTTCGACCTCTCGCCGAGATGAAGAAGGGGACGTCTATTAGTTTAAGAATAGGTCTGCGCCCCATCGGGCGTGTTATCGTTGTCAATATAGATTTGAATATTGCGTATTTCATGTATTTCTCTCACGTCACGTTAGTCGACGTTATATAAGTCATCACGCGATTTTGCCCTACGTAGTGAAACTCGCATCACCGTAAGGATATCAAGTTCTATTTAAATGAGACGAGATAAATTGTGATATTTTTTATTTCACGACAAATGTATGGCGTCACATCACGAAACAATTAATTATATTACAGCGTGCATGCATATATATATTATATACAAGAGTAATTTTATATATAATATGTATATGTATGTATATATCTCTCTAAAATATACTATATACATATATAATTTATTTGTTCAAAGTAAAGTAATATAAAGAAATGAGAACGGACTGCTATTGTAAATCCGTTATTAAAGAGCGTAATTGCAAGGGTAGGACTTGCGAATTTTTCACTTGGAGCGTGCGGAGAGAAGGAAATCTCGCTCGTTCGGGGGTACGGACGAGTTTTTACCGTTATTCGGGAAGGATGGCGGGAGGGCGGCCGATGAGAGAGGGCACGGGAAGGGACGAGGGGAGGTAAAGGGCAGGATTGTTGCCGCTGCCGTGGCGAAAGGGGGAGAGAAGACTGGAGGGGAAAGCGCGGCAGGTGTTCACACACAAAGAAACTGAAAGGGAATCCCACGGCCATTGGCTCCGCCACTCAGGAATGCATCAAGTTTCGTCAGCGTTCACGTTTCGCGATCGAATATACATTGCACATGCACGTGTATGCGTTCTCTCGATGCAATTGCGAAACGGGAGTGAAAGATGCGCCGCGCTCGGGGAAGACAAAGGACAGGTCGACCAAGGTGGGATGCAACTGTAAACGAAGCGAAGAGGCAGTCGATGTTGCGATTTTAATCGAGCGATCTTAAACGAGAGCTTAGCGGCGTTTACGTTCTTAATGTTCCCCGAAGGCTCCGAGGTCGCGTCTCTGAACATAACAGAATTCGCGCGGGCTTCGAGCGGCGCGCGAGGGTGAGAAGGGCGATACGAGATTGAGACTGGAATAATTTCCGCCGAAGTTCCCGACGCCTTATCCCTGCGCTCGCCCACAAACCGATCGGGGAAGAGCATTCTGGAGCGCGTCTTATCGGGAGATACAGAACTCAAACACGAAAGAGAGCAGCTCCGAGATTTGGCTTTGGATGTGCTCGCTGAAGTATTTCGAAGATGCTAGAACGTCCTTCGACGCGTTCACGACGCCATTTAGGCATCGTGTCTTGGCGGCGGCGGCGGCGGCGGCGGCGACACGGGCGAGCGCGCGCGGAGATTATTATACCGGTTTCGAATCTGCGCGATGGAGGAGATCCGTGAGAAATCGCGACCTCGCGTCTGCGACCGTTACCTCGTGATACCGCTGCGTAGCTTCGAGCCTTTCTCTATGTCTTTCTCTCTTTATCCTTTCGTCGGTCCGTCCCTCATTTACCTCGCGATATCACTTTTCCCAGAAGACTCGAGAGAACAGAAGAACAGGTGTGTTGGTCCACGCGCGAGCGCGCGCGCTCGCGCTTCGCGCTCTCCTCGCCTCAACACAGGTCCAGTATCCTTGGATGAGTGTGGATCTAGTCACGCATATAAACGTGAAACGTGGACTGAATTCAAACCCATCCAGGGCCGCTGGACGGGCGTGTCGAACGGTCCCGCGTTGTCCGGTTTCCCTCTTCCTCCGGAAACGCGCGCGCGCGCTCTCTCTTTCTCTCTCTCTCTCCTGAGGACCCGATTCGCCGCCAGGAAATTTCCTCGTCCTCGCGTCCAAAGAGAGCACAAACGTCGTCGGCGGAGCCGGAAAGCAGAGTGATGCGTCCGTCGGGAATGGCATTAGCGGCCTCACTCGTAGTAGGGGCATTCTCGGAGAAGGGGCCCTGTACCGCCGTTCTCTCTGTCTTTCTCTCTTCCTCTCTCTCTCTCTCTCTTCTCCCCTCACCCCCGTTCGGTTCGTCGATCTCTCTTCGTTCGGCGATCCCGGCTCTCTCCCTTCCTTTCTACCTCCCGCTCGCAGGCAGGCAGTTACCGTCCGTGAGGCCCTTAAGGAGGGGCGAGAGAAGGGACGCTTTTTCCCAAGGCGTCCGGGGATCACAACAAAGAAAGATGCGATTTTCGAAGCGAAGAGCGGAGAGCGAAACGACCGCGCGGAGAGACGTTTCTGGACAGCAGCCTGAGAGCGCTGGTAAAATGTGTCTCTCCCTCTCTTTCTCTCGCTATTAGAGAGAAGACGTATATACATATACCGGAAGGCGATGCCGTATTCTTGAGTAAAACGCGTTCGCTCGCTACGCTTCCGCGAACCAGCGAGATGAATGCCGGATTCTTCTTTTATCAGCACGCAAAAATGAAAGTGGCGTCCCTGTGCGGACGTCGTATCACGGCCGCTGTACCGAGTTGGACGGGACGCCTCGTGTTTCGAGGGCCGGGATTTCGAAAAACCTGAGCACCACTGCCACCAGAATCAAAGTGCCGCTCTAACGGCGGTCGAGAACGTTCCTCTTCTTATCTGGAATAAACCAACGAGTTACTTCGAAATTCAATCAATTCTCGTCCTACGCTGATTTCGGCGCGGTACATTTGGGAGATCGTTCCAAGTACCGTGTACATACATCACCTCGATTTCAATTGGCAGCGGGGAACCGATTGCGTGTACGCTGTAAGATTGTCTCTCTTCTCAATATTAAGGATGTATTGGACGTATGATCTCAGGACAAAAGTGCATGAAATTGGAAATACTTGAATGTCTACTCTGAACGCATAGTAAATCTGGACGTAAGAAACTTGAACGATAGTTGGAGTCTTGTTTGTACTCCTACAAAGGTATTTTTCACTTTACAAATGCTCTTTCCTGCATTTTTTTCACTTATCAGCCTAAACTTTTGATAGTGAAAATACCCTGATTGCAACTTAATGACGTCAAATATTTTCCAAACTAAAAAGTTCGTGCCGACAGCACGAATATCTCAAGTTATATCTCAGCAGCCGTTTAGTGGATGCATTTTTACTCTTCTGCAGTACATTAGGAAGACCAAAGGAACAATTTCGCAAAGTTCTAGCGACTTTGTACTATTGTGAAGATATGTCCGACACATCCTTAAACGAACGTAAACCTTCGTGGTCGGTAGAAACGCCGGCTCGCGCATCTCCTGCGTCCGGCAAAGGGTTTTTATTCACTCTCGTCCGCTCCCTGCAAATTATAAAAATCCGAGAGAAAGACGCTCTTGTTACTTTACAATTTTGAGTACAATTGAAAACCGAGTCCGGGGAGCTTTTACCGTCCAGAATTGCACGGCGTCACCACGAACAGAGGAAGACTCACCAGAAATACCGAGAAATTGGAAAATGAGATCTTTTGTTCGCTCTCCGTTCGGTAGCGATCCCCTCGTGCCTCGTGCGCGCTCGTCGTACCACGGATATTCGCGATAACACGCATTGTTGGCGGATTCGCAGGTACGGGGCCGCCGATTGTGTTGCGCAACAGCGAGCGTGTGCGTGACCTTGAACTTCATCTTTCCTTTATCTCTCTCTCCGCGCAGCGTCCCGAGAGAAAAGCCAGCGGCAGCGGTGGCTCGGTTCTCGAGACGCGCGCGTCCAGTCGCACGAAAATAACGCGGGGCCCGGGGAAGAGCCTCGGCCGCCTCTCGTCGGGTTGCGATCCTCCTAGCGAACACCGGAGTAACAGTATATAACAGTGTAACAACATAACTATACCGTCGAGATTGAAATGCATCGCGTTGCCACATCTGTCCGGCGTATACGCCAGACAGTATCGGTTACATAACGTCAATGTAAATGTAATATAACACGCGTGATTTGTCGGCGCTCGAAAGATGTGGGAGCCGGGCCTCGAATATTTTTCGGAAGAAAAATTCGTTCGACGACCGGCCGCGGTGGCTTAACTTCGCAATTGTATTCCGACGCCTCGGCCATCCGGATCGCGGTTCAAGGAAATATATCCACAAAATGTTGGAGAAACTTATCTGCGTGCCGTTCGTTCGGCAATTGGCAAGCGGATAAGTTTCTCCGTTGTTCCGCAGATATATTTTCTTGAGCCGCGACGCGGACGGTCGAAGCGCCGGAATAAATTGTTAAACCACCTTAGCCGAACAATTTCTCCCCCCGTTTCTCAATCAATTACTGGGCGACATCGATATTCCTCTTGGTATTTTAATTTTTATCTCCTCGTAGGTCCCTTCGCTTTCCTTCACCGCATGAACCGCGCAAACACCTCGAGGGGAGGGGGGGGGGGAGGACGTTCGTATTCTTCGTGCGTCCGTTTCGGGAGACATTCTTCGGTAACTCTCTTGCGATCTCGAGCGCGTTATTTTCTCGCCGCAAACCCCCGTGGTAAACATCGCGCGGGAACGTTAGGCAACTGAAATCCGGTTAGGTTGTGAACCGCTTGGGGCATCTCGGCGGGCCGCTGGAAACCGAGGAAACTCGCGATAAAGGGAGAAAAAAACAATGACAACACAGGTAGTCGTAAACGGAGAATGCCAGGAACGTATTTGTGTGCGTGCGGCGCTGGCGACGCGACGCGGCCGACGATTTTCGGGGACAACTCGCGCGGCTCGAGTTAGGATCGCTGCGAGTTGGGATATTATTCTTGGCGTATTAACAAAGATCCGCGAGGCCGCGCGGGGCGCACGATCGACGGCAACGTCGGGCGGCATGAAAATCGATCGAAAATTATTTCGACTAATTGCGCCCGCTCCGATTTCTCGAGTTAAATTTGAAACTCGTAAACACTTTAACGTTAGAGCCTCAGCAAGTAAATGTGCCCTCGCAGAGAGCAGTTGGTCGCCCAGCGAGTACAAACGAGGCCCGCGATTTATGGGGCCTCTCCACTTTGACAGGAAAAATCGGAGCACCACTGTCGAGACCTATGGACGCTTTAAAGACGGTTGGGAATAGAGTGGAAGAAGGAGGGCGCGCGCGCGCGAGAGAGAGAGAGAGAGAGAGAGAGAGGGAGGGAGAGAGAAGGAGAGAAAGGACGTCGGGTCGTGAAAAGCGAAGGGGAAGGAGCGAGGCGAAGCTCGCAATTGTCGTTTCCATAGTGATTTATACCAAGAGCCCAGGATAGCATTCGGGGAGAATCCCAAGGCGAAAAACCGGACCGGTACGGAACCGATCCCGGGGTGTCGATTCGAGCGCGGACTATCAGCAACGTGACGAACTACGAGCGACTACGAGGGGGGGGGGGCGGGGAAAGCGCCGTCCGGGGCTGAAGAAAGTCTCGACTCTCGGAAAGCGAGAAAAGTATCGGGGCAACATAATCGGCGCGGAGATGGCGTTGTTTAAAATTCCGAGAATTATATTTCAAAATTTCTTGGTGTCGCATTTCCCCCCCGCCGCCGCCGGCCAGCGCCATCTATCGAGACCGGCTGAAACCTCGCGCCGCACGTCGTTTGCCGCGCCATCTGTCGGACTCGCCCGGAGTCTCGCGGTCAATGCTGAATTACCGAGCGAGGGGGACACAGATGGCGCTGACGGTGGCAAAATTGTGGGCTTATGCCCATTCTACACCTAGGGATGATCCTACTTGTGGCTCATCCGATACCCCTTCTATACCTAAAGCTAATCCTACTTGCAGCTTATCCGAGGGAGTAGTATAAAGTGTAAAAGGTTTACACTTTGGTTGGTTTCCAATCGTACCAAAGTACAACTACAGTGTACCCTTTTACACTTTATACTACTC
>NW_011967240.1:3235613-3240731 GCF_000949405.1 Vollenhovia emeryi | reverse complement strand
CTCGCTTGTGTGCGTTATCCCCTCTCCGACCACATCGTGCTGCAAAAGAATCGGAATTTGCATCACTGCCCCCGAGTGCCGTCCGCCGGGATGACTCGAGGGCGCGAAGATGTCCGCCGGGATGACTGCGCTGGATGCGCATTCGCCGGGATGACTCGAGGGCGCGAAGATGTCCGCCGGGATGACTGCGCTGGATGCGCGTCCGCCGGGATGACTGCGCTAGCTGCGCGTCCGCAGGGATAAAAGCGTAGGCGCGAAGATGTCCGCCCGCGTTTTGATTCAATTGGCGAGTAGGCGTCTCTTTCCTCGACGACCTTTCTTTGTCGGAGTTGGATTGTCTAGTGTTGTCTAGCGTCCGGATAACAGCAGCTCTCCTTCGTGTCGCGCGGCTGATGCGAGAGCGATAGTATGTCGTCCAAGTGACTGTCGTTCTGGACGGCAGCGACGAGCGCGTTGAATCTCTCGATGCAGATCTGCAGGTGATCGTCCTTGGAAATGGTGCGTCTGTTGACGCTCTCCTTGCACAGCGGGCAATGCGCCTTCTTCTTCTTCAGCAATTTTAGTATACAGGCCTTGCAGAACGAATGGCCGCATCGTGTCTTGGTAGGCTCCGTTATGAGCTCCAGGTTTTCTCTGCAAGGGGGTAACCGCTGACTGAAATCTTGTGCACCAATGCCCACTAATGCCCAGCGGGCACTACTTTATCTTGTTATCTTACAATTAGTTTACCTTATTTTATCTTTACAAAGCCCAGAAAAGGCCCAGTAACGCCCAGTAACGCCGCAAATGTGTACACCACAATGCCCTCGGCGGTTCTCCCCCTCGTCTCGCTGCCTCGTCCGGACGAAAAACCGATCGAAGACAAAGCTAAGTCGGCGAAACCAATATCCGATGACAATGGTAAATCGGACGAAAACGTGGTACGGTTTGCCCAAAGCGTATCGACGCGAGCCGCAGAGCGGGACAGAGTTGTAACAGTCGTTCCACTCAACTCGCACGATTGAGATCGGCCACCTCGACGTGCGGTTGCGATAATAAAGTATTCGTATTACTCTAAAAGTGAGTTGCGTCATTACCGCCTTAGCTAACATAAAACCAGCTACCGGCAAGAGAAGTTCTGTGGCACTTCTGCCGGGGCTTCTGAACCTATCTAAGCCCACAAGTGGTGACCCCGACGTGATCCAATCATCGGGAGGCATCGAGTGTATCCACGTGCAAACTTTAATATCCGGCGGGCTGTGAATCGCATTGTCATTTTCATCGCCGTGGGATACGAGGGGGAAGGGCGATATAGGTTCAGACTTCTCGTTTGGCGCGTTGAAGTCGCATCGCGGACGATTAGAATCAATCGTTGTTGCGCGACGTCAACAAGATTCCAGTCAGCGGTTACCCCCTTGCAGAGAAAACCTGGAGCTCATAACGGAGCCTACCAAGACACGATGCGGCCATTCGTTCTGCAAGGCCTGTATACTAAACTTGCTGAAGAAGAAGAAGGCGCATTGCCCGCTGTGCAAGGAGAGCGTCAACAGACGCACCATTTCCAAGGACGATCACCTGCAGATCTGCATCGAGAGATTCAACGCGCTCGTCGCTGCCGTCCAGAACGACAGTCACTTGGACGACATACTATCGCTCTCGCATCAGCCGCGCGACACGAAGGAGAGCTGCTGTTATCCGGACGCTAGACAACACTAGACAATCCAACTCCGACAAAGAAAGGTCGTCGAGGAAAGAGACGCCTACTCGCCAATTGAATCAAAACGCGGGCGGACAAATCGACAGGCCGTTGACAAGTCGCGGAACAACGATTGATTGTTCTAATCGTCCGCGATGCGACTTCAACGCGCCAAACGAGAAGTCTGAACCTATATCGCCCCTCCCCCTCGTATCCCACGGCGATGAAAATGCGATTCACAGCCCGCCGGATATTAAAGTTCGCACGTGGATACACTCGATGCCCCCCGATATACTGACCGCCGATGATTGGATCACGTCGGGGTCACCACTTGTGGACTTAGATAGGTTCAGAAGCCCCGGCAGAAGTGCCACAGAACTTCTCTTGTCGGTAGCTGGTTTTATGTTAGCTAAGGCGGTAATGACGCAACTTCACTTTTAGAGCAATACGATTATCGCAACCGCACGTCGAGGTGGCCGATCTCGATCGTGCGAGTTGAGAGGAACGACTGTTACAACTCTGTCCCGCTCGCGGCTCGGACAGCGCCACCAACGACGGCAACGACCATGAACACGTCGTGGTGTAGATGGGCAACTCAAGTCGCCACAAAATAACGCGCTGGCTCCTCGCCGATTATATTCGCCTGATACTTTTTCGATTTTCGAGAGTTCGGATTTTTTCGCAGTTGAATATTCCCGGTATTAATCGCGATCCTTGAAAATTTCTCGCGATCTTAGATTAACGCCACCTCCTTACCCGATTAATTGTTCTGGTATTTTATTGGTGTGCGAGAGCGGGATGAGGCTCGTCTTAATTCAGGAGAACGCTCAGTTGGCGATTAAGATAACAATTTTACACAATTCAATAAAGAGCGGAAGTTATCTTCCGCAAGCAACGGAGAGAGTTTCTCCTGACAATTGCACAGGCGACAAAGAAAGTCGAAATTGACGCGAATTTGACCGAGAGCAGTGACTTAGCGCGAGGATAATCCGGGCGTATGCTGCCCGGAGTTTTATATCGGAGGCTTCGCGGACCATCGGGGCTTTCGATCGCCGGCGGTGGCGGCCACTCGACCGATCCAAGACGCACAGGCAGATCGTCAGCCAGAGCAAGTCAACTGACTTTTCGAGCTTTTGAACGTCGGCGGACGTTAGGGCCAACCGATCAGCAGCCGTACAGAACCACAGCCGAGGCTCCGCCGCTCTCACATGTCCGCCCCGTGCGCTCGCGGTCCAGACGCTGATCAACTATAAGGAGAGAAAGCGAGTCACCGAAACTAGACGGGATCGTCGATGTTTACGACTTTGCGCCATTCGGCTGCGTATTCCCGGAACCCGATTACGGGTCTCGCCTTTAGCGCTCAATTTTCGCCCGGCTCCGAACAATTGGTCTGCGGGACTTTTGATTTCGGCGATTCGAAATTCCGAATTCTCGGTCATAGCGAATTCGGTTGCTTGCACTAGTGCGCACTGAGACAATTGTTTACAGTTCAATTCTTACATTTGAGAATCGTCTTAAATACTTTTTGAGATATTTCGTAGCCAGTGAGATGGTCTTGACGGCATCCACGCGGATGATATTTCGGCTAAATGCTCTTTGAACGTGTATTTAAGACAAAGTTGAGTATAAAATTTCTGACTATAAACTGGCATTAGTGTGCGCTCAGTGCGCACTAGTGCGAGCAATCGAATTCGCTATCAGAAATCTTGGACAAATTCTTGAGCCTAATCTACAGTGTGCTCTTCGCGTCTAGAAACATTCTATTTTATATCAGCAAATCAAAACGCTCAAAAACTTTGTCGACAACGTATGATTTTACGCTACTATAATTGTACAGTTTATCGCCTTGCACAAATTTTTTAAACGCATTTATTCGCTACAAAATATATCGTTTCGAGACGCAAAGAGCACATTGTAGATTAGGCTTTGGAATTCTAGATAAATCGACGTCACATTGTCGCTATTGAAATCACGTATGTATTTATAGCCAATACATTACGCATGTCTAAAAAAACATCTTTAAGACATCTTTAAGTCGTCTTTTAGACATACATATCTAAGAGACGACTTAAAGACGTCTTAAAGATGTCTTTTAGACATGCAATCTTTATACACGTCAAGATTTTATCAAAGAAGATTCTAATTATTTTTTATTGTAAGAAACTCTGCTGTGTTTGAACGTTACTCGATTTGTCTAATAATACGTGTACTACTTTGTTAACGTTGAATCATCAACGTTTTGCTGGAAAGAAGATTAGAAACGACGAATTACAAAGCTGAGAATTTTCATCTCGTCAATTGTGCCAGTTACATTGATCGTCGATCGAGTTAATTGGACTTTAGTCGATGGCATTCTTAGGGCACGCGAGTCAATTCTTTTCATCCGTGTGCGACACTATCGGGATTGTAGTAGACTTTTCTTTTTTCAAGAGTCCAACTATTGTTGTCGCGAACGAACGATTTTAGTCGAGAGCCGCGGTGAGCTTTGACGAAATGTTGATAAAAAAAATTGACGAAACGTGATTCACATTTGTCGTCTTATTGTTAGCCTCGCAGAAGGATATGCCCATTCAACGGGCGCAGCAAGTAAAACGGATGCGGTAAGGACGCGGCGACTATTCTAGGACGGAAGTACACGTCTACACGCGAACGTTTAATAGCCCACGGAGTTCGTCGCTCTCCACGTTATATTTACGGTACTAAAATTGTCCCGTGTCCAGACAGGAGCGCCTGAACCGTCTCGGGCGTCGCGAGTCCTCCTGCTTTGTTTTTGCCTCACCTCCGCGGTGCAACGTCGAGGTAAGCCGGAAAGGAAGGAGCGAACCACCGCGCGACGCAAAAAAAAATCTCTCTGCGATATCGGAGCTAGAACGTGTAATAATTCAGTTAATCCTTGCAGGTTCCAAACCGATGATTAAAATCGGGCAGAAAAGGGGGGAAAGGATTGAACTTTACAACGAGCGAGCTCCAGCGTGATTGGGTCGGCCGCGTACGTCGGTTACGCAATCCCATGACCCTACATAGTCGGATAAGCGTGACGGGCGTTATAGACATAGGCGGCGTTGCTCCTGGGACGGGCGTAAAACGGGTACGCACCGAGGCTATAAGAGACCGGTCGTCCCCGGCAAGCGCTCAGTTAGGCCAAGATCGTTCGAGGGAGTTCCATCGCCAACTCCGTTCAAACGGCTCACAAGCGAGCGAGAATCTCTACGAGTCTTCGTCCGGTCGTTTCTCAAGATGGTAAGGGACTTGACCTCCTCCACAGATCGTAAAACGTCTACTCTCTCCCTGTAAAACGGTCCTCGTCGACCGCGGGTCTGCGTCGTCGCAGACGGATGCGACGTAGATTGGCAAGTTAATCGAAGCCGGATCTCCCGTTGAAAGGAGGCGGCTGCTCTAGGTGTCTGAAAGCATACGATCTTAAATGTATTTTCCCCATTGGT
>NW_011967240.1:3201791-3234311 GCF_000949405.1 Vollenhovia emeryi | reverse complement strand
TAGAGCACCTTCTCCGCCTTAGATTATCTATAATTATTGTGTTGGAATTCTATTTATAATTTTACACGTTACATATTAAACAAGTACGCACTCCGATATGCGTTCTACGTGTATATTCAACTATCTTTCGTGTATCGTGAAATTACAGATGGAATTTTGTTTCATCCACCGCGGATCTAAATTATAAATTTAATTAAGAACGTAGGATTATAAAGCGAGTCTCGGCAAGAAAACGAGCCGGTGCGTTATCGGACTTGTAATATTTTTTTCGCAGCGTGAATGCATATCCGTACACGTGGGACAGGCGGGAGTTCAAATCGGGAATGCCTGCTGGGAGCTGTACTGCTTGGAGCACGGTATCCAACCCGACGGGCAAATGCCGTCAGACAAGATACTCGGGGGCGGTGACGACAGTTTCAATACCTTCTTCAGCGAAACCGGCGCCGGGAAGCACGTACCCAGAGCAGTCTTCGTCGACCTCGAGCCGACCGTCGTGGGTGAGTACGTCGTAATGATATTCCGTTAATCGGATGGCCGAATCTCACTCACCAATGCTCTGCACCAGATGAAGTACGCACGGGTACGTACCGGCAACTCTTCCATCCGGAGCAGCTGATAACCGGCAAGGAGGACGCCGCCAACAACTATGCGCGCGGCCACTACACGATCGGTAAGGAGATAGTCGACCTCGTCCTGGATCGCATTCGCAAGCTGGCGGATCAATGCACGGGGCTCCAGGGCTTCCTGATTTTCCACTCGTTCGGCGGCGGCACCGGTTCCGGCTTCACGTCCCTGCTGATGGAACGACTGTCGGTGGACTACGGAAAAAAGTCGAAACTCGAGTTTGCAATTTATCCGGCGCCCCAGGTCTCGACGGCCGTTGTCGAGCCGTACAACTCGATCCTCACCACGCACACCACCCTCGAGCACTCAGACTGCGCGTTCATGGTGGACAACGAGGCCATATACGACATTTGCAGACGTAATTTGGACATCGAACGGCCGACTTACACCAATCTGAACCGCCTGATCGGCCAGATCGTTTCCTCGATCACGGCCTCGCTGCGTTTCGACGGCGCGCTCAACGTCGATCTGACCGAGTTCCAAACTAATTTGGTACCCTATCCCAGGATTCACTTCCCCCTGGTCACCTATGCCCCCGTAATATCCGCAGAAAAGGCATATCACGAGCAGCTCTCCGTCGCCGAGATAACGAACGCCTGCTTCGAGCCCGCGAATCAGATGGTCAAGTGCGACCCCCGACATGGAAAGTACATGGCGTGCTGTATGCTCTATAGAGGCGACGTAGTGCCGAAGGACGTTAACGCGGCAATCGCGACTATCAAGACCAAGCGCAGCATCCAATTCGTTGATTGGTGCCCCACGGGCTTCAAGGTCGGCATCAATTATCAGCCGCCTACCGTCGTACCCGGCGGCGATCTCGCCAAGGTGCAGCGCGCAGTCTGCATGTTGTCCAACACGACGGCGATCGCCGAGGCTTGGGCGCGGCTCGATCACAAGTTCGACCTGATGTACGCGAAGAGAGCCTTCGTGCATTGGTACGTCGGCGAGGGGATGGAGGAGGGCGAGTTCTCGGAGGCGCGGGAGGATCTCGCCGCCCTGGAGAAGGACTACGAGGAAGTCGGTATGGACTCCACCGACGGCGAGGGAGATGCCGCGGAGGAATACTAAAGACTAACGATCAAGATTCCTGCTCTCTTCGTACATTTCGTATATTTGTACTACGACGCTTGCCACTTATCGCCTGCTGTAAGTTTTCTCCTATAACGCAATCTGAAACGACGTTAACTTTCCCCGTTGCTTCCTATTCCGGTTGGATCCTTGTGACGTATGGAACCTTCGACGAGAGGCGTGTATTCGCTTCCTCGCGACAACAGTCACTTTGTATTGCTTGAAGAAATAATTACTGAGAAACGTAAGCACATCTAAAAATACTTTCTCGTGTATTTTGTTGTAATATTATTTATATATTATATCAACCATTATACAATAATAGATTGCATTAATATACGTCTTCGATCGTACAATTATTACCGATCATTACATGATACATGAATACGAGTGAAGGATGAAGGGAGAGGAGGCGAGAAGAAAGTATATATGGGCAGATATTTCTTCACAGATGTGTCGTAAGTCAGGTCGATGAAGCACGTGGGATCTCGCGATGAATTGTCACTCGAGGAAGAAAGCACAATGTGCAAATTCGATTGCATCACGAGCTCAACTCGCAATTTCTTTGCACTTTAGATATAATGCGGCGATGGTAATCGCCGCTGATCTTAAGAATTAAACTATTTAATAATAGCGATGATAATATTAATACAATATTTTGATAATAAACTAAAAAAAAGTAATAATAGTGCGAATAATAATAATAATAATCACGGTCGTCAACATCGATCTCGATAAAAACAACGCAAAATAAAATATATCAAATTTCTCACCTCGCGCATGCATTTGATAAAAACGGAAAAAACTTGCAAGCCAATGTGCATGTGCGCTTTATTTCGTTCTCATTGTTATCTACTCGTCTAGTCCTTCCAGCCACTTCGAGCATGAATGATTCATAATGCTCAAACTGTTAAAACAGCACTATATATACTCCTCGTTTACATATACTCGATTCTACGCATAACACGATTCAGCGTTACGCGCAGATATACATACAGTTATACATATGCTATATATAGATATAACGCCGACTTCATTTGTACAAAACACACGTTGTATAAGCGGTCGATCGTCAATTATAGATAAAAGTACGTAATCATTAGTGCTCGAATTATCAATTTGAACAACGCTCCTCGATAGCTTCAACAAGCCAAGGGAAATCACGATAAATTTGCAACGTTCCGCACTCGTGACTCTCGCCCTTTTATTAAGTAATTTTCTGATTTAATTAAAACGTACGACCATTTTGAAGACAAGCACGACTCTCTGGGAAAGATATTTGTTACTTACTTGGTCCAACCAAGTTCGACTTGTTGAAGTTACTGCAAAAAGCTGTTATTCAACTGCAGATGACACGCGACGACCAAGGGCAAATCGAACGATCAGTTGTAAATCAATAGATAAAGATTGAAACGGTAAAGATTGAAACGGATGCTGAACGCTAAGACTAATCGATTGACGAAGGTACGAAAGGCACATTTTTACACATCGATGAGTAATTAATTCGTCGCAAAAGGGAACGAAGAGCAAAAATCATTACATGGTTCTGCACTTATATCTGTACAACAAATATTCGTCATAATAAACTCCGATTTGAAATGTTTAAACTATTAGGTCGAATAGGTAGATATTTTTAAGTTGAAAATTTCGCGAAAGCACACGTCGCCGTACTTCGGTGTACCCCACTTCAGTTTCCACACACTGATTCTACTGTACTTTATACCATTTTACTGGACATACCTAAGCTTACCGATTGTTCAAATTTGGTAACAGTACAATGCTGATAAATGCCGTGAGGCACGACTTACTATCTGCATAACGCTATTTTTCCTTTTATTGAATTGATAAAACTTATAAAGTATGTTATGTCGATAGCCTTATAAAGTATTATGTCGAAGCGCCAATCGATAGACAGTTGTAATAAAGTTTTCAACTCGGTAACAATCGTAATCGACGGGATATCGTACGGCACAAATTACTTTATACATATCACGAAGACGAGTACATCAGTCCGGGAGTCAGAGGCGATTTCTATTGTCCGGGATGCTTTTGATACAGAGGATAGTCGTGTGAGATCCGTATTCTCGTAACGCATTTCTTTCGCACGCCAGCTTCAAATTCTAGAACACAGCCTTTCGCATTCACTTCTACCTCTTTTTTTTTCTTTTACTTCGCGACAAAGCTGACTCGGTATCGCCCAGTGAAATTCACGAAAATCGTACGAGACAAAATATGCTTCGTATCCGATCAACATTCGCGTAAACGTTTACGCCAACTATCGCATCCCTCCGCTTCAAGAGAGACCGTACGAAAAATTTTCACCTAATCTAAAAATTACCAGTTACAATCAAAGAATCGAGAGAATCTTGACAGGGCAAAAAAATAGAGTAGAAGCAAATAGCAACGATGACCATAATAGCAACAACGTCGACAACGACGAGGATGACTATGATAATGGCGATGGCGGCAATAATAATGACGATGACGATAACGATAACGATAACGATAACGATGACGATGATGATGATAATGCTAGTGATGATTATAACGAAGACGGCGGCAGCGACGACGATGACAACGTTGATGTCAATATCGATGACAACGACGAGCAGAAAGAGGACGACGAGAATCACGACGACGATGGCAACGGCAACGGCGTCGACATTGACGGAATAAGATATAACAAAGACGACAATAATGATGACGCCTCTCCCTCTTTATCTATCTGTCTTTCTTCGTCGCAAAGTATGCATATGTAACTCTTTATTGCGTTACACACAAACGGGATAGGAGAGGCAAAATTAAATAGCGGATTAAATACATTAGCGCGACGCTTAACAAATTAAAAACGTAAAAACATTAACAGTACAATATAGTTTCCTTATCGTAGACGTAATGCGATGGCAGTCTTGAGTCCTGGAAAGATGCTGTGATTGTTGCTCGTTCACTCCGATTTTTTTTCCTCGCGCACCTCCGTCCACCTCCGTTTCACCTTCCGCCATTCGTCCGTGCTTCGTTACTCGTCGAATCTCGTCCTTTATTTTAAACCGAGCTCGTTTCGATCTTGTGTTCAAACTTGCATGTTCGTTTTATGTTTTACGAGAAGCTTTTGCTTGTGGCAGTGTCTGGAAGTATACACGTTAATACAACGTCAGTAACGCACGGTATCTCATTGGGCATCATACATGAATAAATCAGTATTTATTTATATTCATTTACGCGAATGTAACTCTATTAGAAAACATGACTTGATCGTTGCTGCAGCCATACGAATGATATTTAGCGCGAGCGCGTCTAATCTCTAGAGGGAAAGCTTTAACTTTTCTTCCATACCTTCAACGAGCAACATCCGGGATCAATAAATTAACCACGTCGACTGGGACGATCGATCGAGCGAGCGAGTTACTGAAATTTTTCATTATTTATCAGAAAACCGCAGTACTATCCAAAATTGCACAGTCGATGCTATAAGAGAGGAAAGATCTGAAAGAAGTAGCGACTCGCTCTCGGTCGTACGATCGATTTGTGGATCACAGTTAATAAACAAAGTTTTAGCGTAAGCATACTAATGTTCGAAAGATAGAGATAACGACGTTCAATAGATCCAGAAATATATTTGTTCGCAAATGGTCGAAATATATCCTTTACGCCGATATCAAAATCCAGAGAATAAAGACTGACTTTGGCCGGCATCGCTTACCTGAGCTAAGACTACCTACGCCTCGACCGACTTCTTCTTTTCCTTCTTCTTTTTAAGGAAGGATGGCGTCCTAAGGCCCTTCTTCTTCTTCTTTTCCTTCTTCGGCGATTCCTCGCTAACGCTCACATCCTGCGACATGGAACCCTTAACACGGAAGGTCCCAACCGTAACCATAAACCTTTCTGCATGCACATGCATAGAGCGCCGAACTTTCACGCTTAATCGTTCTATTAGCCAATTATCTGGTCGCATGCAAATCGATAGAACAATAGAACAGATTGTAGGAAGCGAATCTATGAACGGCTATGCCGACTGTAATTGTGGAAATTTATGCAAAAAGTGAAGCGACAATCTGCTCGAGTCGGACACGCTGTATCTCTTGTAGCATTGTAAGTCGAGAAACTTCTTATTCAGCATTTCAATGCGAAAACAGCGTTCCCATGTATTAACGAATGTATGAGGGATGTAAAAATGTGATGCGACATATAAGAGAAACCCGACGCACATATGCGGAGATTTGTCCACTATCATAGAGCCGTTTAAAACTTAATTTTTCGAGTTACAAATGATTTTTGAAAAATGTTCGAAGTGCACTAGTATTAGTTTCGAAAAGAGAAAGTTGCGGAGCGAGTACTCGAAACACTTGCCTTTAGTATAACTCGGAGAATGAGACCTAAACGATTTGCATTCGCGTGATACTCCTCTAAATTCACTTGAAGTGCGCGTCAACGTAATCAAGAATCGTTGGAAATACGAATGATGAAACGTACAAGATATTAATCTTACAGACCGATTCCCCGCATATGGTATATGGTATCGTGTGCGGTGGTTTTGATATTAAAAATATTTTGACAAACCTCCTTGCTACTATGCGAAAAAGTACTGTGATGAGCGTCCGAATGATCGCCGTTTACGGTATTCTCTCCTGGAACACAAATAATTGATTATTCAGGACGTGAATCCTCAGTTCGTTGTAATAACAAAATAATCGAACCCGTCAAGCAACGGTAATGAGACAGTCGTTCTAATTGCGAAGCAATCTGCACGCCGAAGGATTGAAATTAGTCTCGCCGAGCTGTCGATTATGTGTTATCAAACTTTAAGCATAAAAATGAGAAGAAGCGAGAGAAAGAGACAGACATCTTACCTTTCGAAAAACCGACGTTGGTTGGCACTCATCAGAGTATACTCGCTCGTTACATAAACTCAATCATTCCCAAGCAAACACGTTTTAGCATCGATCATTCGCAGCTTGCAAGGTGCACGTAGAGCGTTGAAAAGGTAACGGGATAAACGGTGAGGATTGACGCAGGTCCGAATAGAACGACGAGAAAAATGATAAGAAGCGTAATGTGCAAACTTTTATATCATCAAACACCTTGAGGCTGTTGCGGTAGATATTAGAAAATGTATAAATGAATTATATAAACATTTGTAAGTTAACTTGGTTACAATAGCGTAAGTAGGAAATGGCGTAAGTGCGTATCATATAATGTAACAATCAATTAAACTTATTGTCGCATTCAAAAAAATTAAGTACAACGTTAAAATTAGTGCATTGCATGAAACAACAATATCCTTCGTCTTTAATAGCAAGTACGTTGGTCATAACTTGACAAAAATAAAAAGAAAAAACAAAAAGAATAGGCGGAAAAGCAAAACACTAGAAAACAACGTTAAGACTTCGAGAATGTCAATGTTAATCTGCACGTAAGAAATTGTCAAATTTTCATTTTCGATTCAGATATGGTTAAAGTCGATCGTGCAGGGAAAGACCAAGGGTTCGTTCACGAAGGAACGGTAAAGTTATAAAAGCTATGAGAAAAAAATAGAATCATCAAAACTTAACAGATACTAAAATAACGCAAGTCTCTTAGCATCTAACGCGCGCGTACTCATACAGAACAGGTCTTTGTCATTTTTTCTGGAAATGTACAGAAAATCGGCGCGTTAAACGGGCTAAGTAAACGTGCACAAAGTAGCATGCAAGGTCTGGCGTGCAAACCATTCGACATTGTATGCTCCTCGCACACGTGAATATTAAGAGAAAGAAATGTGAGAGCAACACGCTGTTGCGACACGGTCGCATGTATTGACGAGTCAATCGTCAAACATGTTTCGCCCTTCTCACCGGGAAAAACGATACTCTTTGGCGATTCAATTGTACAATCATGAATTAAGATACGACATAACGCCGTCTTTCTGAAAGACGAGCAGAGCGTTACGCGCTCAATCGCGAGTTGTCCGCGAGGGCTTTCTCCAGGCGCATGAACTCTTTGGTCTCGTACGAATACGACATGCAATCTATGGAGGAGTCCCAAACGTCGCACCGTTCCTCAAGATCGTTCGTGTCATCCGAGAGAATTTCGGAGATCGTGTAGGTGTCGTCGAGGGAAACGGGCTTCCTCGCGGAATTTATCGCCGCGCTCTCTTCGCTGATATCCTCCAAGTGACGCGACTGCTCGTCGACAGGATTTTTTAAAGCGGGTGCGACGGAATGGACGACCTCGTCCGGCGGGCGCGAAGCATCGTCCGGCTCCTCGCTTATAGGCGTCAGGCAACTCAGTTTCTCCCTCATCGACTCCTCTTCGCGGCAGTAGGAGCATTGATCGCACGGCCACGTTTCCATCTCTGATTTTATCACGGCTACGCTTCTGCCGTCCCTGGCTTTACCGCGATCATCGTCGACCGAGCCTCTGTCGAACAGGTGAAGATGGACGCCCGGCGACACCTCCGCATACTCGTCTGTCGAGACTTTGACGACGCGAAAGTTCAACTCCAAAGCACCATTATCGATGGCGACGACCGGCAACTTCTTCGCCACGGTGCAAAACTCGATCACGGCGGGGGATTCGCTACCCTCCGTCTCGTGTACCTCCATTTCATAATCCCGATTATCGCAATCGTCAACGTCCGACGACAGATTCCCCAGAAAGCCTTTGATACGACAAATATTGTCAACGTCATTGTCGACCGTCTTGAAGAAATCGGACACGCACTCTCGATCGGCACATCCCACGAGCGAGCACTCGTGATGGTAACTGTCGATCAAGTTGTGGATGATTTCTCTCACGATGCTGAGGTCGTAAATCGAGGAATCTAAATGCAGCAGTACGTAAATGGACTCGATAATTTCGGCGATGATCTGCCGAGCGATTTCCACAGAGTCGTTCAACGGCGCTTCATCGGATGCGTTGAGATCGGCGATGATCTCGTTGGCGGATTCGTTGATCCCGTTGAGGAAGACCTCGCCGTCGATGTCCTTAAGTTCGCGGATCGTGCGGCTAGGCAGCTCTAGTATGTCGGAACCGCTTGCCGAGTGGCTCTCGGATATGGACGGCTGATCCATCTCCGCGTGGCTGCTGCTTTTGCTCGACGACCTGCGATTTTGCGTGGACCCGACGACCTCCGTCTTCGTCGTCGGTTCTATCCATATGTAATCGCTCAACGGCTCGTCGTTGTGGCTTCTCGTTGAATCGGACTGCCACTCCGACGAGCGTTCCGCCAAATCGCACGAAGTATCGTCGTTGCAGCTCTCGTCTTGGTCAACAGCCGCCGGTGGAGTCAGGCTGTAAATGAGGCTCATATTCGTCGAGTCAAGATTGTACTTGACACAGGTGTCCGTGTCGGGCAACGCGTCCAGCTCCGTCCTCGACGAGGCGATATTCACGTCGATGCTCTCGACAATCTTTGTGATATCGTTGCAATATGATTCGTACGGGTCGACCTCCGGGCTATTCGGCCAGCTGTTCTCGCACGTGGAGCTTTTGAGCCAAGACCGAACGCTTTGTTTCCTCAGCTCCACCGTCGATTTCAACTCCCCGTTCATTTCCCTATCTGCCGATGCCTCTTTATCTTCGCCGCACTCATACATGTAAGAATCGATGGTCCATTCATTGTTGAAAGAGAAATAGCTCGGCAGTCGCGAGTCTTCCTCGTTATCTCTCTTATCACGCTGAAATGCTTCAGCGCAGCTGCGCGCAAGTGTCGCTTCCGTATTCGTCGCCGTTGTTGCTGCCAATATATGCCGTTGCGGTTCGTCATTCGTGCCGGCCACAGAGTCCGATCTATTTCCACGAGGTGTTGAAGACTCCGTTTTTATAGAAACGGTCGTCTCGACCGTTGGACATTCAGTCCTTTCACGTTCCATTTCCTCCTCTGTCTGACTGTCGGCGTTCGTGCAGGACACAATATTACGCGAACTCGGACTCGTCTCCTCCACCTGAACATGTTTAACGAAACTCGGCTGCGCGATGCTCGTCCACTCCACGGAATGTTCCGCGATTTCGTTGCTCGATCGTGTCTCGCCGTTCGGATTCTCGGCGTGTTCCTTCGTACTCGCGTCAATCAATTTTTCAAGATGAACATGCGGATTTTCACTCGAACCCACCGCGGGATTTTGTTCAAACGTTGACCCGACAATCTTCGGACTCGTCGCCTCCGTCCATGCGACCGGGTCCGCCGCTAAACTCCTTTGACGTTCGAGATGTTCGAAAAATTTCCGCCTCGCCTCGTAGCGCGACTTTAGGAGAGCCTTGTCGTGAAAGAACGCTCTCGGCTTGATCTGGTCTTGACTGTTAACGAGCGTTTTCGTGATTAGAAGAGGTTTCTTTAGTTCGGCGGTCGTCGAGGTTCTAACGTTCTCCAAGTGGAGGCTATCGTAAGGACGTTCGAGAAGCCGCCGGCCGAAGTACGTTTGCGTACATTCGCTGCTCGTGCTGCCGCAATTGCTGACTAGTTCGTAATCTGCAAGCATCATGCCCAAATGTATATCTCGGACGTAGGAATCGGCGAACGATCGATCGGTTTGCTCGCTTCGGAGAAACGGAGAGAACGTTCACGATCACTTGGATACTCTCCACCATTCGCGGGTCTTCTTCGTCGCTTACGCTGCGCTCGAAATAGGTGCTACAAGTAACGATAGTTACAGCCGACGAAACTACATATTCACCCTCTAGCTACAAGTTTCTTTACTTTTATGAATTTTAGAAATGTATTATTGCGCGCAAAACCTGCTATTTTATCTATCCCGAGTATGACTACTACTTAGAGCGATTCGCGTTGCAGTGCAAAATAAAAGGAGAACAGCTATCATGAATTTATATTAATCAATCATTATTTGTCATTATTATTCATTATTGGTCTTCGTCATTAGTTAAATCCCCGTTTTTAAAAAGAAATCCCAAGATGTAATTTTCATATGAGCTTGGGATACAAATTTCAGATGTAAACACACGTGAGTTTTCAAAATCTCTACATCATTTCACGTAGAAATAAAGAAGAAACGAGATTAACGAAAGTGCATGAATGGCAGTCATTGGTGCAAGCATTTATAATCGTTATTTCGAGTGGCGAAAGAAGACGAGAAAGCATTCCACACATATGCTGTATACGGCAAAAGCATGACAGTGATAGTTTTGCATACAAATCGGTAATAATATGAAAACGAATATATTTACACAATCGTTAACCCTTTGCACTCCTATGTCGAGTGTGACTCGACGTCAGTTTTTATCTCAGGAGCTCCTTTGTCGAGTCTCACTCGACATTTTTTCAAGTCCAAACTAATACATGCAATATTTATAATAATATAAATAATTCGGAGTGCAAAGGGTTAACGTATGTACGTGCGTTTTATTGCGGATGGGGAGCGTATTCCGTACTGGAAAAGGTGCAGCTTAACACCGGATGAAATCGTATCTCAAATGAGTTTAATTAAATCATATCAAAACTATGTACGAAGTTAAACTGAAGATAATGTATCCTCTATGTCGCAGTTTTCAAGTGAATAATTAATTTCATAAAACCTTTTCCTCTTAACATTGCCCATGTTTTCATTAGTCAGAAAAGTCGCGTGCAATTTCATTATTTGACAAATATAACATCAGATACGAGTTCTTCAGTGGAACATCGTAAACAGTGCGTGCCAGGAAAAGAGTAATCCGAAATAATGGATTTAGATCCCCATTTGCCTGTATAGAATGAAACTCACCTCCTTTGTAACCGCTTTGTCGCTCAGTCATGCTGTAGCGCATCTCATTAAGGTACTTTGTAGTAGCATCATTCACTGCGTATTAAAAATAAATACGTACACGATTCATATCTGTTCATCAGTAAAATGCGTCTCGTGATCCGATGTCGTTACATGACGCTTGATAATGCTATATGTATTTAGTATCTCTCACGTAGTATTCATCTTGCGAATTATTGACTATTACACAGACTCGTGCAAAACTGTGTATCTTTGTGCGCAATTGTAACGTGCTCTTACTGATTAGTGAAGTTGCGAATTTGTTATGAAGGCAGATAATGCAAATATAATAAGGAAAGCCCGCAAATAAAAGTTGGCCATGCAAGAATCGGAGTTGAATTAAAGTAACCGTCTCATTGTAACTAATCACTCACTTGAAAAATCTATAGGCTGATGAGATCATTTGCTTAGGATAGAATTTAAAAAAAAAAAGAAAAAAATATGAGGAAAGACTCACCATCGCTTAACACAACTTCGGGTTGACTCGGCGCAGGCACTTGTTTCGTTTCTATTCGCAATACTCGGGGTTCTGTAGCAAAGGAGTATACGCGAGTGTTCGTTAATGACGTAGAAAATAAAAGTCGACGATGAAAGGTCAGAATACTCAGAATATGGTACATCGCACGAAGTGCGTGAGGAAACCCGTTTGTGAATTAAACGTATGAATTTACCGTCTCTACTCTCCTCCTCCGTTTCCGAAGTAACAGAAACCGGTGACTGAATAGGACTCTTGGCAGTGCTGGATTCATGCGTCGCACGACTGATGTTAAAGGACGACAAGGCCTCGGATTCTGATTGTGACTCATCGTCTATTTACAGAACAGGTAATATTAATGTTCAACGTCCGGTGAACATTGAAGTGAACATTGGAGTAATTCTAAGATACGGGATACAAATATACGGCGCATGCAAAATATAGGAAAACATTGGATGAGAAAAGTGAGACGAATGGAACTAACAAGGATCTCCCTTCTGTTTGCGTTCGACTTCTCTCTTGTACTGGTCCAATTCTTGATCCGTGACGGCGTCGAAAGGATTTTTGGCATAAGGTGTCTTGTACACCATCGCATTGTGTTGGAAACCACGTTGTATAATACCCTTGCTAGCGGCTCCTACTAAAACTACTTGTTCTCCGGTACCACTAATAGTCGCGTCCTTGTAAACAACGAGTATGCAAGTTAAAGATAACGTACACATTTTCTGCAGGGGCTTATAAAAGTAATTAATAATCAGAAAGAGATGCTACTGTTGCAATTCAAATACAAATCAGAACAGCACGTAATTACCGCTACTTAATAGGAGGCTCCTTTTCACTAAATTCAATGACTTTATTTAACTGGTACTTGAAATCAAGAGAAAACTTTGATGCTTAAACTTGTGTACCTGCATTTTCTTAGCTTCCTCCCATGATACACCTTCCAGTATATGGGATTGCGGGCCAGCCGATATTTTCTCTGCCCGTCGATAATCTTTAATCTAGAGATACGAAAGTACATCAAATTTGTACGTTCCCATTTATGCAAATTAACTGATATGGAAAGAAAGCAGAAACAAAGACAAATTTGGTATAACGCGAATGTAACGGACAATACTTACCTGCTGTTGTAATTGTTTGAACTCCTTTGGGTTGGTATTTTTCGGAACAAACTGAAGAGCACCGTCTATCTTGACTGGTGTGCTGCTATGGGTAGGAGATCCATCAGACACCCACTACACACAAAACCAGAACATTAGTCGACCCCCTTCGAATCATTGTGAGAAGCAATTATGCTAACATAAGGTAAGACTCTTGCATGCTATGTGTGCCTGCTGCATATTTTTCTCCCCTTTAATAGATTATCCCAGAGAATAATTAAAACTGGCAACATATCTTTAATAACATTATGATTTGGTATCGCAGCTGTGTGTCATATTGTTGCAATTCACATTTTTCAGCGTCTTGAGTGATTCGAAAAAAAAATTCAATACAATTACATGCAATACGAAAGTACAACTCGACAATCTGGCAACATTAATTGCTAAGCCTAACATTTAGCTTCAAGAAAATGGCTTAGATTTGCGAAATGTGAAGGGTCACTTGATCTGGTTTTGTAAATGCAGTGGGCTCAGTGTAACCAGGCCAACGAGATCTTGATGATGAGATCAGGCACACATTCATACAGAGTCGTGAGAAACATTTACATATGTTTTATATACATATTGTGGCAAAAATACTTAAGACACAATACATAAAACCGTTATTTTATTCCCGCCTAATACAATAATGGGATAGAACGCCACAAACTTGAAATGCCAAACCATTGTACTTCTATTACACGTACGAAACTTTTATCCCAAGATTACGTACGAGGCTACTTGATGGAGGGTTATTTCGCAGAACAGATAATCTCAGAATCGTGTAATTATTGTCAATAAATATATTGTAGACGACAACATACATATAACTTCGCATCGTAGAAAGTAAGCTAAATTTATTAACGTAGCGTCTGCGGGCTATAAATAGTGCTTGGAACGCTATTAAAGTTGAAGCTCCATTAAAGTTGATATAATCATCTTTTTCAAACAGCAGTATAACTTTATTTAAACATCAAGAAGCTACAGTAGAACAGTCGTTAATATCTTATACGTAGAGGTACTTATACTAACGATTGACTGGAATTCAACACGTTAATGTTTCGTAACTGTCGCTTGCGGAAATATTAACCGCTCTCGTTCTGTCTCTCGTTTTGCGCGCGTTATAATCTTATTGTATATACTTTACTATAAAAGATTCGTGTTTATTGAATAGTAATATACTAAGAGAACATTTCTTTACGATTTAGAAAAACGAGTTATTCTAATCATGCCATCAATCTCGAAATGTAGATAAATGTATGATAAAAAAAAATTATATAGCCCATAAAACGTTTTTTCAACTGGCAACAAATTAAAAATGAAAAATTATTTAATACTTTTTTATATCGCGGTAACACTTCTATTGCACGTATATGAAAAGTTGTGCGTTAAAATTAGTTTTTGAAATAATAAATGTGATATCTTTTCGTTAATATCATGTTATCAAGTGACCAATGTTTGTACACACAAATCACGTACGCGCGTGCATACACACAGGCACAGGAACACACATTGGTCGTAGCGTCTAAAACTGTGATTTTTGCTCCAACTTTGAACTTTCAATTAGTTTTGTCGCATTATAATAAGCATTTATTAAATAATGTCAATCAAGCTCTGTTGTAACAAGAGTTAGATTTATATCTATAAGTAGTTTTAAAAGAGCGATATATCGCTATATAAGTCAGTACACTCTAACCAACGTCAATAAGATATATTGTTTGTTCAAAGATACGTTTGCCATGATTGAAAGTTACATAATATCAAAGGTATTATCGTTACGTATCAGCAGTTAATGTTGATAATTAATGGCACAAGTTGGAATGCGTGGAATTTATATAATTAATCGTGATTAATTAGTATATTGGTCTCTGCTTGTACAACAAAATTAAAATTAATAAAAATAATTTGATAAAAACAAGACGAAGTTGCACAACATAACGTGCAACTTTAAAATGCAACTGACTGCTAACAAAACGAAATAACCAATGCGTTACGTCGCATTGCATATATGAATATACTATCTATTTACGGCCGTAAATATGCGCATCTGTCTTTCTCGATCATCACTAAAAATACCTTTCAACATTGTTCGATAAAATAAAAATTATTCACGGAAAACAAAGCAAAGAATCTTTATAATATTACCGTGGTATTATTCAATCTACAAAAATCTAATATCAACAAAGTTTTTATCTAATTAGACAGATCTGCGATACAATCGCAAAGCGAAATATCAAAGGGTCTGAAGGAAAATTAGAGTCTCAAAAATAATATTCTCAAATGAAATTAAGCAAACAAATCTGATAAACGATTCTACAATCTATATCAATATATGTTATAACTATTAATATATATATATTAATATGTCATAACTGTTTAATTTTGCACTTGACACATTTAAAGCTTTCCTCTTTCGTTATTACGCAACTCGTAATCCGATTAGCAGCCACAATACGCGGTTATAATTGTCCAATAAAAGTGCTTGCTTACTCGCGGCGTGGAAATTAATAATTAGTCGTTCTTATTCTCAAAAGTAATGACTTCTACCTTGGTGATCTTTTTAGGATCGGGTGTTCCAGTTTCCAGGATCTCAACCTTCTGGTAAACATTTGGCGAATTTAACCAACGGGATCTGTCCGTACCTTTGCGTCCGCCCTTCCACAGCCTGTGCGAGGGGAAGAAATGAGAAATTGGCTGAGTCGTGAATACCTAGTGGCGTTAAAACAAAATATCCCCGAATTGAAGGAGAGTAGAAACTTACCCTTGCTTATACAATTCCTCCTCTTCGAGCAGGTATCCTAGGGACGACACGGCCGGTGGAACCTCAACATCGTTTCGCGGTTTCGGGGGTTCTCCCTTTACAAGTGGATTCCTATATATGTAGCCCGTACGGAATCCCTGAGGAGAAAAGAAGCGACGTTGAGATATATTACTCCTACACAAATATTACAGCGAATGGTCAGAACAAACTTACGGCGTTATCAAGCATCCTCATGAGGGCCTCGAATTCGGCGCTGCCGATTCTCCAGCGTTTCTCGAGTTTCTCCGCGAGAGCGGACGACTCCACCGCTGAACTCTGCTGCTGAGGGATCGGTGGTTTTCGTGACGCTTCGAATATAGCTTTCTTCGATTCTTCGCTGATAAGGCTTAGATTGTCTACGCCCGCGGGCATTAGCTTCAGCTGCGTTTCGCAGGCGACTACGGTATTGTAAACGTTAAAGAACGCCTCTTCGACTGTTTCTCCGCAGCAAAGGGCGCCGCGATTCGTCAGGAGCATAACCTTATTGATCGGCCCGAGGTTTCTAGCGATCTTCTCCCGTTCCTCCGGCTCGACGGAACCTCCTATGTACTGATGGGTGCTCACTTCGCCTATCACTATGCTCTCCTGACCGATTGGTAACAATCCACACTTCAAGGAGGAAACCTACAACAACGTGTTATACATGCGTCAGTCAATTCCTTACGGAGCGGAGCCAAATGTTCCTCATCAACCGCTATTAAAGCGACATCGCGTAATCGCGAGCACAATGTGCACAAAGCGCTCGTAAAAGACACACGAGACGAGAGGCGGATAAATCGGAGAACGAAGAAACAGGAGGCGAGGCGTTTACTCACAGCGGTAACGGACGGAGTAGTAATATGAATAATACACTTGATATCGGGTCTCGCAGCGTGCATTGTCGAATGTAATTGGAAACCAGTGACGTGCACGCCGAAGTTCGTCGTCCCCTGCTCGACAATTGCGCCCTGCATGTCCACCTTGATCAAACTCGAGGCGGTGACCTCGTGATACAGTAGCCCGTAAGGATTCACCAGAAAGTGCTCCTGATCCTGATTCAGGCGGGAGGTGATGTGCCCGCCGACGCCCTGCGTCCATCCGTAGAGGTCGAGCAGTCTGAACACCGCTGCCATCTTGCACCGCAGCAATTTCTCGCCCTTGGCGTATCCCATGCTCTCCACGCCGCGTATGTCGTTGATGGGCAAGACGCAATTTGAATCTGCGAATTTCCCCGAGCAAACCGTGTCAGAATAGGAGCAACAAATGAAAACAACAAAAAAAAAGAGAGAGCAGGGGGAGGAGGCAGTTTCGAAGGGGACAAGACTAACTTTTGAACACATTGCCGTTGAATCGGGCCCCCTGTGCGCCCATCATATCGGAGATCTGTTGCAGGAGACCAGAGGGTCCAGCACCGTCCCTCATCTGTGTCTCAATTATACGTTCCAGCTCTTCCCGGAAGATTCGCGAGTTCATCATCATCTCGACCCTCTTTCTCCTCTCCATTTCTCTCATATCCTGCAAAATGAATGGAATCCTCGTGTTCAAAGGTGTTTGCACGCGAATTGTTAACTCGCTCGTCTTCCAAGCGTCTCTCGCGCTGGCGGAAACTCGGATAAGAAAGCAGTGGAGCGCCCCCGAAACGCATCCTTCGATTTCTATTAGTGGGGAAACGTGTTCCGCGCGACTTACCGCATCGATATCGGCGGGTCTCATCTTGCTCTTTTCATCTTCCGTCAAACCGTCCATCACTCCGTTCGTGTGTGGCTCGCTTAACGCCTGCTGGCTCGTGTCTGCCATTTTCGAGCCTCGTACAAGTACCGGCAACTGTAAAATGTCATGTTCCAGTATCACCGCTACAGCTAAAGGTCAATTTTCGTTAAAAGTGGCAACGCATAAAAGTACGGGGGGAAAAAATTAACATCGATCCAGTCCCATCATAATTGATATTAAACAAACGATCACTTTGCGCGACGGCCAAGGACTCTTCTTCCAAGTAACGCGCCCGTTCCAGGAACAGCGGACAATGGACAAAGAACGGAATCGACCTGAGCAACCCGAGAGCAACGTAGGCCACGGCGCGCAACGGCAGCCTGGCGCTTCGCCGAAGCGTCGGTCACGCCGCCGTTTCGCGTTATGCGAAAGCGCGGCGTTTACGCTCGTTTCTCCCGAATCCGGTGCGAGGGTATGGACACCTTACCGGTGTGCGATCAATAAAGTCGCGGGGGCCCTACCGGGAATCGTGTGCGTGCAACGACGACGCGGAACGCGTTTACACAACGCGCGCGGTTACCCCTTTATTCGGGCGCGGGGGTGGGGGGGGGGTGGAGGGGGGGTTTCGTCCATTCGATTTTTTTTCTCCCCCCTGGCCCCGTTAATTAGCCGCGGGCGTCGTCCCGTTAACGATGTAAAATAGAATGCTCAACTGTGCCGGCTATTTTACCCGCGCGACTCGCTCGCTCGGCTCGGGATCTGTGTCAACGGTCGTTCACCGCTTGGCTTTCCTTACGCCAAGTACCGGTGGCATCGCCGCACCACGCAACGCTCTCGCACCCGGCTATACGCGCGCGTCCACGTCCTACGGCGGGGCCGCGCGGCGCTTTCCACCTTTTCACGCCGCGTTTCCCTCGCCGGCCCCGTCCGTCCGTCCGTCCGCGTCGGCCGGAAATCCCACGCCGGGTGTTTCGCCGGCGCGCGAGCATCGGTTACGTCGCGCGACCGCGTTCCAATTCGCCAAGTGCGCGGCGATTCCCTTTCGCCCGGCGAGAGAACCGCGTCTTCTTTCTCCGCCCGTCGGGATTCGACGTTACGCGACCGGATTCGCCCCCGGGAGAGCCTCGCAGAAATCGACGAGTCGCCTCCGCGACTCGACCGACTCGCTTCGCCGCCCGCGAAGCCCGCGGCTTCCGACTCGTTACCGCGCCGGAAAACGTCATGCGCGTGCACTTCCGCTGCAACAACGGACAAAGTGCAGGAGAAAGAGAGGGGAATGGAAGGAAAAAAAAAAGAGCGCGACGGCTGACCGCAGGATTACGTAGCACGCAAGCGCGAAACACAATCGAACCCGTCCGATTGTACGGCCAAATTCGCTCCCTCCGCATGATTTCGTACGTGTCTCGTATTTCTTGATACTCTACCCGGAGTAGCAATCGATAACCCCGTGGACTTGACGTGAGAATAAAAGACAGCCAGGAGCCTTGCCACTCTGTTTACTCGCGCCGCGCTATATCTACGTTTGAGATTTATATTCGTCGATTATCTCATCATCGCGTTACGTCCCGTCGCTATTTCTGCTCGTGTCACATGCACATGTATTTTTATTAACATTTTGCAACCTCGGTTATGATAAAATATTCAAATTCAACAATTAAATTAGAAAAGGCCATCTCTGAAACGAAACGTTTATTTGCATTAAAGTTTGTTTGCATTAGATTTTTGTTGAATAAGTATTAAAAATTTGTCCCATTAGTGTTACTGTCTCCTTTATTTCTTTCGGTAAAATCCGAGGTAAAATCTTATGCTCGATTGTTTGGATATAATTTTAAGATAATAAAGTATCTAGTTTGTATAAATGTCCATTTTAGTTGACGCAATTTAATGATGTCATTACTTTTGTAGAGAAGATAAAAATGCTTTTTCTTCTGATAAAATATATTCAAACAAGCAGTTTTTCTCTGGGCCGGTGTATGACTAGACACTTGTCTGTCGGTGAGTGATGTAATCGATCTCTTTATTTCGATGGACATATATTTATTTTTTACGTACTACGACTTGTTTTCCAGTAAGTTCTCTCCATCTGTAACTGTAACTCGACTCACAATCAGTTACATTTCTTTTCGCTAACTAGTAACTAATTTAATAGTTACATTAATAGTTCCTTTACATATTTTTTAAACCTCCACGGATCGCACCAGGTTTTGCATTTGCACATAAACGCTTTTGTCGACACTTAATTCAAACGCAGATTTGATATTTTTATTTTCATTGCAAGAAAGTAACTGCAAAGTAACGATTCGTTACTTTTTGAGTGACTGTAACGCGTACGACTTTACGAACATGTTGCATTTGTTGAACTGCTTGTAATTTCATTGTTTATTCAATCATGTTCTGCCTCTTGGGAATCTAAGCTCTGTTCCTTTAATTTATCACACTGAACATTTGACACGATATCACTTGAAAAGGACCACAAACCATGGTCGAAAGGAGTTTTGAACGTTAAAAAGTCTTTGAAGTTCATTGTTTCAGCTGACATTCTATGCATCCTCCAATTTCTTCCATGTGTTCTCTTTGTTTACAGAATACAGATTTTAATAATACGATGTCGACTCGAGGATAATTGAAGACGAACGTTGTACGCGCACCCTTCGCTTTAATTACTGCTCTACAAACGTTTTGCATTTGTTGAACTGATTTCGTTGTTCCTGCCGATATTCTAAGCATCCTCCAATTTCTTCCACGTGTTCTCTTTGTTTATATAAAACAGATTTTAATAATACGATGTCGACTTAAGGATTATTGGAGGCAAACGTCGTTTCGATAATATACGTACAATTACAATCAATATATTATAATGACACTCCAAGATTGCTCCAATAAAATGCTGACAGTAAGGGATGTCGGAGCGGAGTATAGAATGTTTATCGTTGGAATAATTAAGGAGCAATAGTGTAACAATGAGATGGAATTAGTTCAATAAGCGCAAAAGGTTTGTAAAGCAGTGACCAAGAGCGCGCATATTGATGTATATTATTTAAATAAAAATGAATAGTCTCTTAATGAAATGTATTACGGTCTAAAGGCCTGCGTGCACGATGCTGGAACTTGGTCCAAGTTCTAGCTCCGAGAAATGTGTAGCCAGTGAACTTGCAGCTACTCCATAATAGCTGCGCGTTGATTGGCTACACATTTCTCGGAGCCTAGAACTTGGACCAAGTTCCAGCATTGTGGACACAGGCCTTAATCTACATATATGGTAAGCACTTCTTGTAAAGTAGTTTTACCACCAAACAACTTGCAATTGTTCGAATAATTAAAAGAGACAGTACACACGTGTATTACTATTATCAATTAAAATTGACTGTAATAAGGAGATTGATTTCAATTACGCGAGATAAATTGCTCGTAAGAGAGGCAAATCGCATCTAACGAAAATAACGCGTGGCATTTGCAGAGTATCACCGTTTGAAGTTTTGCCAAGTACAAGCGCACGCACGACAGCGATTCGTCAGCCAATCGCGCATGTACTTTCGATACACTTTGACCGAATTCAATTCGGGAACGTCGCTCAGAGGAAAAAAATGCAGTGGCGACCGTGAACGGTGGTTCGGTGCGAATTGATGGTAATTAACGTTAAGGGGTTGAGGTATTCGGCGTAAGTGGCTTCGTTTAAGTCCCTCGCATATACGCGCGTTTGGCTTCGTTGACAGCGCGATACGGTGCCATAATATCGGCCGCGATATTGACCAAGTGGCAATCGACGGAGGAAAAAAAGAGAGAGAGAGAGAGAGGACGTTACGTCAACAGGAACGCAACGTCGTGTCCCCATGAACGACGAATGCTCGACCACACAACGATCTTTCCGAGCAGACGGACGGATGGGTTTCCATAACGTGTAAATCACTGGCTCGATTACGCGCTTCAAAGTAATCTGCTTCCCCCGTACATTCGCAGCCGCCAGGCTCGGGGCCCCGAGTTTCTCCAACCGCGAAGCGAACAACGGCAGACTTCTATTCCGGATCAGCGGGCTACCAGCTTCCCGGAGTCGCGGTATCGTCCCATTCGTAAATACGCTTATCGCGGACGATAACGGGACTGCGCGCGGGTCTCTCCGCGGGCTGAATGAAAGCGATCGCGGGCCGGGCTCGCTGTGCTCACTGCCGCGAGTCTGCGAGTCCTCGTCTTAAAATAGAGAGGAACCCAGGGACGGAGAGTCGGGCACGATCCGCGCGCGTTTCCCATCTCGCTAATCTCGCCTCTCTTTCTCTCGTCCCAGGTGTACAACGGTTTCCTAACTCACCTTCGCTTCAACCGGCACCGATGTCCATTTCTATACCGAGAGACTCTAATCTCGCTTTAATTCAGTTTTACCTCTTTCTAGTTTTTCCGAGTGGGGAAACCGCTGACCAGAATCTTGTGCATCAACGCCCACTAACGCCCAGTGAGCATTACCTTATTATATCTTTATAATGTCCCAGCAATGCCCAAAAAAGTTAATGCCGCAAATCTGTACACCACAATGCCCTCCGCGATTTACCCATCGTTTTTCCGACTAGAAAGAGCACATATTCGTCAAAGTCGTATTTCAGCTACGTTATCATATGTGCAAAACATCCTTAGACCCGGTTTTTTCATTTTCTGATTAACTGTTAGCCAGAAGTTAGTTGACTCTCCATCCCTTTCTGTTATTTTACAAGAAGAGACAGAGAATTGACTAACTTCTGGTTAACAATTAACCGGAAAATGAAAAACCAGGCCCTAATTTTCAGGGTAAATTTTGAGAGAAAATTCTCCCCGTGTACCAATGTAGATCAACTTTAAGGCCCGCTTTTTCGTTTTCTGGTTAATTGTTAACCAGAAGTTAGTTCACTAGTAAAATGTATGGCAAAATCTCAAAAAAACTCTCACAAAGTTCTTCACAATGCCACGTTGTCCCACGATTACACGACTTTCAGGGTAAATTTTCCAAGAACAAGTCTCTCCATGTAGAAATGGACATGAAACAATGAAGAGCGCCCGCAAGTAATTACGGACAATCGGCATGTCTGGCGTCGATTCAACGGTCCATTGTCAGTTTCTGGGCCCGTTCCTCGATTCGATGGTCGAATCCGGTATTGTAGACGCGACCGTGACTCGAAGAGAGGAAAAAAAAGAGAGGCAAGGGTCCCCCCCTGTGTCGCGGCAACGCATGGACTCGTGTGATACAACGATCGGTCCCTTACGCAACCTGTAGCCGTGGAATTATACGCGGTGCGTACGTGCGTGACGTTCGTGTGCACCTGCACGCGTGCCCGTCTCTCCCGCAGATCGCACTTGTTCGCAGGCCCGAAGAGATCCGGCTTTTCCGGGCCGATTCGCTCGAGCTCTACCGCGTCCGTTAAGCCTGAGGGTCGATTCGGTGTCTTACAACATAGTGAAAATGCTACAAGTGAGCGGCTCCGTCTCTTTCCAAGGGGACAGTTGGAAAGAGACAAAGCTGCTCGCTTTTAGGCCTTTTCACTGTAGTGCAAGAGACAGAATTGACCCCCGGATCTACAATGTGCTCTTTGCGTCTGGAAACGTTCTATTTTGTAGACGATAGAGGAAAGTCTCCTATTATGAGACAAGTTCCTAATATAAGATAGCGGGGTTCGAGGGGTAAACTGCTCGGGGCACTGTGGCGTACAGATTTGCGGCATTACTGGGCTTTACTAGGCATTTTTGGCGCATTAAGCCTCCGCTACAATGATTCTCGGTTCTGTCTACAATGGTCGTAGTCGTAAGAATAATTGACTGCGATTGGTCAATTCTTATGCGACTGAATTGACCAATCGCAGTCAATTATTCTTACGACTATGACCATTGTAGACAGAACCGAGAATCATTGTAGCGGAGGCTTTAGTCTTGCGGTGGCATTATAAAAATAAGACAATAAGGTAAAGTAATGCCCACTGGGCATTAGTGGGCATTGGTGTACAAGACTT
The DNA here is from genome assembly GCF_000949405.1 of Vollenhovia emeryi. NCBI lineage: Eukaryota > Metazoa > Arthropoda > Insecta > Hymenoptera > Formicidae > Vollenhovia > Vollenhovia emeryi. The sequence goes on along the minus strand of NW_011967240.1, from coordinate 3,210,819 downwards.
TGGTCAGCGGTTTCCCCCTCGGCGGGGTTTCTGTCAAATTAACAAGCATCATCTATTGGTTCCACCACGACTTCATTGTTCTTGAATCTGTTTAGCGGAAAATTCGTTGTTAGACCGCGCGATCGTCGCGAGAAACGATTTGTGATTGAATTTCGACGTTGAGAACCTGCTATCTCACGTAAGAAGCCTGTCTCATAACAGGAGACTTTCCTCTACGTTTAAAGAACTTGTGCAAGTTGATAAATTGTACATTATGCGCCGTACAATCGTACGCTGTCGACAGATCTTTGAAGCGTCTCGACTCGCTTATGTAAAACAGTGTGCTTTCCAGACGCAAAGAGCACGTTGTAGATCAGGCATCAGTCTACCGGCCTCCGAATCCCCAGTTTCTATCGGTGCGAGTTAACTTTAATCTCGGTTTAACTCGCTATTTACAGTTTTCTAATTCTTGGAACTGAAAACGGATGATAAGCGAGTTAAACCGAGATTAAAGATAATCTGCACTGATAAAAACCAGCGTAATGAAGACGTTCTCGTAATCTCACGTTTAAAATCGTCCCGAGTCTAGTGTAGAGTTTCAACATTTCATCCAAACCGCGAAGTAACAACAAAACTCGTCGCGCGCGCGCGCGCGCGCGGAGTCTGAATAAATATTGTTTCCAAAATAAGGCCCTCTCTCACGTGCCACTACGTGATTCCGAAAACCTATTTGAACAAGGAAAATACTTAAGGGCCAGTTTCACAAACATCGGCTAACTGTTAACTGGGGTTCAGTCGACTCCCTATCCTTCTCTATCTTATTATTTAAGAAGAGCCGGAGAATCAGTTCGGGCCAGTTTCACAAACATCGGTTAACTGTTAACTGGGGTTCAGTCGACTCCCTATCTTTTTTCATCTTATTATTTAAGAAGAGACAGCGGATCAATTAACCTTTGGTTAGCAGTTAACCAACGTTTGTGAAGCTGGCCCTAAATTCTCGGCGCGAAAGTTCCCAAGGAGAAATGAAAATCAAGACGATGCCAATTTGATGTCATATTGACCGAATCTACGTCATATTTCGGTCAATATGACATGAAATTGACGTCATCTTGACTTTTCATTTCTCCTTGGGTCGCGGATTTATCGAGGTCTCTCGAGGACCCGCGAGAAATTCGCGCGGCGACTGGAAGGGTTGAGACCGGGACTACGGATGTACCGCCCTGATCCTATCAATTCCGCGACTTTTTCCTCGATCTTGCTCGCCGAGTTATCGGGACGCCGAAGCGTCCGCGCGATTATCGCGGAGCTGAGGGCCGGGCGATCGATAACAACGACGACGACGACGACGACGACGGACGATAAATCGTCGACCAGGGTTTCGATTCTCGAATTCATTCGCAGGAGGTGCGCGTATGCGAAAAGTCTCCTCTCGCAGAGAGCCGACTGTTCCTTCCAGCGAATCGACCTGCAACGCTTCTTGTAAGAGCAGAATTTTCGCATACGCGTTTCTCTTAACGAGCGCGAGCCCCAGGTCGGTCGGGAAGCGGCGCTCGGCGAGCCTGCGGCGGAACCGCAGGTCGGCTTTTGACAAAATGGCATCGCGCCGCCGGTGCCTTCTGACATCATACGCCAAAACGAACGAGGCGAACGCGGATTGTCTGGCCGCCCGACCGAACGCCGGACGGCGGCGGGCACTTAATAACGCAATGACGTCATGGTTAATCGCAGATTACGCCCGTCGTAGCGAGCGAGCGTCCTGAAACGCTATCAGCTACGAGAAACGAAAGTAACCGCGACGGGGAGAGGGAAAGGGAGAAAAAAAAAGAGAGAGAGAGAGGAGCAATAAAAAGAAGAGGTACAACTGGTCACGCGGAGTGGATATAAAACGGTCATCGATTATCGAGCTAAATATTAACTTCGCGTTTTTCGTTTCTTTACTTTATTAGCTTTTACTCCACGCTCGTGGACACGGCTCGTCGCTTCGCGTCCCGCGCTCTCTCTCTCTCTCTCTCGCTTAGTGCGGCTGTCCCGAGCCGTCGCGCGAATGTAGGTCCCGAAAACCTGTTGTCGCGGCGACCATTAACAGACACAATCGGAAATATCGGAACGCGAATGATTCATCAAAATACACGAGAATTGTCGAGAGAGAGAGAGAGAAAGAAAGAGAGACGAGAGAGGATCTCTCCCTCCCTCGGTAGATCTATCTATAGCCTACGGACGGGCGCGCTCGCGGGTCGGAATTCCAGCGGATTTCGGTTCCAACGAGGAACCGTACAGCGAAGACTACTCCCAGACCCGACGCGAACGGGGACCGACGTTCGCGAGCCAATCCCGAGTACGACAGGTTGACACAAACGTGTAGGCGCGACGGCGGCCGCGATACGGTCGCGAGCGTAATTAGCGAGGCGCGACGACGTTTAACCCGAGCGTCGATCGCCGCCCATCAAAGTGGCGCGCCGTGAGCCCGCCCGAGAGATACGCGATAAGGAGTGTCACGCGGGGTAGCCCGCGCGCCCGGAGACGGCGGGATCGTGCAAATGGCGACGTTTTCGGGGGAGGAGGGGGACGATCCCGGTCGCCCGGAGTCCGCGGGAAGCGAAACGCAGAGCCCGACGGCGCGTCGCCGACGGAGGGTCGATTCCGCGCGCGGGGCCACGTCGCTTGGCGTCGCGACGCCGCGCGACGCGACGCGACGCCGCGCGGCGCGGCGTGGCGCCGCGCGGACGGAGCCCACGAAGGCTGACACACCCCTCGCGCCTACGTCACTCGCGCCCGTCGTCGTCGGGCGCGAGTCACGGCGAGCGCCGAGAGGCGAGAGCGAGGCCCCCGTTCCGGGGGCGCCCGTCGCTCTCTCGACTCGCGCAGGCCGGGATGGCCGTCGGGCCGCCGCCGCCGCCGCTACCGCAACGCAACAACGCAACGCGGTGGCGACGGCGGCGGCGACCGCTCGTAATATCGACGAGAGCGGACACTTACCTACCAGCGAATCGCCGCCTCCTCCTTTCCCGTGATATGCCCGCGCCCGTTTCACGAACCGTACAACGAACGCAACTCGGCTCTCCGCGCTCCGTATCGCCGCTCCTCCGCGCGCGCGGCTGTTCCGTTCGATGAACAGCTTCCCCCGCCTCCTCCCCCTCTGCCGCCGCCGCCGCCTCCGTCACTGCCTCTAGTCTCTCTGCCTCCACCGGCGTCACCGGCGTCGGCGTCGCCGTCGCCGCCGCTGCCGATCTCCCGCACAGATTCCTCCCTCCGTCGCTCCGCCCGATGCAACCAGAAATTCACCGTCCGCGCATCGACGCGCCGCGATAATGCCCGCGCGCGGTACCGTGCCGCCGGTTCGAGACTCTCCGGACGCGACGTCTCACGTCCGCGAGGGGCGGTGGGGGGGGGGGCGATTTTCCTCACCGGGGCTCGCGTAGCGTCAGGCGGGATTCTTCGTTCCGCGTCGCGCGGCCAGAACGCGCGGAGCCGCCGTTAACGCACGTCGCCGACGGTTACCTGTCACTGTTACCGATCGCGGACACTTTCCGAGTAAACGCCACGCGCTCGTGCCTCCAACCGGCCATGAATACCACAGACGGACACCGAGCGAAAGCCGAGTGGCCGTTGAATTGAACGAAATCGCGAACGGCGGCGCCGCGCGCGCACGGGTCCTCTGGCGCCATCTGCCATCGGTCGCGGGCAACTCTCGCAAACAGGACTGCCAACCAATCCAACGCGTCAGAAATTCTATTCCCTGCTCCTGGGGCTCGATTCTTCAATATTTATTCCAAGGAGGAAACGTATGTGAAAATTCTGCTCTTACAGAAAAGTTGCAAGTTGATTGGCTATTCACATGGCTTTAACCAATCGACTTTCAACTTTTCTGTAAAGCCCGTATCAGACTACGGATTGGGATTGGGATTAAGCCCGCTGCAGACGATGCTATTTTTCCTGCTGGATTGCTTGCGATTTAGTAAATTACTAGGAATCCTGAGTGCTGAGTGGTGCAACGATAGTAATTTATTAGATTGCAAGCAATCCAGCAGGAAAAATAGCATCGTCTGCAGCGGGCTTAAGATTGAAATTTGACCAATCAGAGTAAAAGTTACTGAACTTGAGATTAGTAAACTTTACTGTGATTGGTTAAATTTCAATCTAATCCTAATCCCAATCCGTAGTCTGATACGGGCTTCAGAGCAGAATATTCGTATACATCATCTCTCCTTCGAATATATTCAAGAATCGAGCCTCCACGATACTAGAATTTGGTCCAAGTTCTAGTTCCGAGAAATGCGTAGCCAATCAACTTGCACCATTTCTGGAATAGCTGCAAGTTGATTGGTGTAATTTAAGAAATCTCTCAAATGAGATATCTCAAAGATTTTTTCATAATAGATGCTTCTCGTAAATAATGATTGCAAGATATCATCTGGACATCATTTTCGATATAACTAAATGTTTTCCTAAAATCGTCATCTTAAAGTTTTCTTTCTGACAAACGTGTTATCTGGGTTATAAATATATTATGTATATTATTAAAATACATCTTTGTATAAGAAATACAAAAGGGGATTATATGTATTTATATATGTACATGCTCTCTTGTGTTGTAGAAATATTTTTACGGTTTCCTTCTACGAGCACACTAATCCTTCTTCAGTACCTTCGTGAGTTTGCGGAAGAATTCTGGTCCGTTCCAGTATCCTCTGCGTGAAAAAAAAAATTATGTAGTAATACAAAGGTTTAACACAAGATTTCACATATACATATTTCTATGTCGATTGTAATTCTTACTTTAACATCAAGTGCCAGTATATAAACGGGAACATATATTTCTTCAGCAGAAACATAGCGTAGAATTCCTTGCCTTGGTCCACCGGGAAGGTCTCCTTTGGTTGCAAGTTATAGTCGAACTCTGCCAGGATGCACTTGCCGTAACCGGTGACCAGCGGGCACGACGCGTAACCGTCGTAGGCCATCGTCATCGGTTTGCCGGCCAAATCATCCAGTATATTCTGGTACAACACTTTTCCCTGCGCGGCTGCGTAATGAAATGTTGCAGGAATCATCGTATCCCAGTGAACATCAAGTAACAGCCAATTAACACGTTGTTGAGTACGAAATTATAATATTGATAACGTCAGTGTTTTCTTGACTTTATCTGGCATTTTTAATAATACGGAAAATTTATTGCGAAAATTATTATCTCAGCCAGGGTTTGAACCTGGCCTTCCCTACACTCTAGACGGACGTCTTACCAATTCGACCACTGAGGCACGTATTATTAAAAATGCCAGGTAAAGTCACGAAAACACTGACGTTGCTAATTACTGCTGGCGACATTGAAGAATCTTCTTATTAGTGTAATATTGATGTTATGTGACCGTTACTTGTTTACTGGGATTTTGTCATCTATTAAATGTGGACGGTACACTCTTTCCTTACCTATCGCGGCCATTGTCTTGGAATTCGGTGTGTTTGTACAGTCGCCTATGCCAAATACATTCGGGTATCTCGTGTGTCGCAGCGTTTTGGGATCGACGCAGAGAAATCCGGCTTCGTTGGTCAACGCCGGGTGTTCCCTCAAAACCGCGGGCGGTCCCATCGGAGGCGTCACGTGGAGAAGTGAGTACTAGTAAAACGGCGAGAGCAACGAGATAATTTATCGGTAATAATATCAATTATTAATCTCAGATAAAACGTACCTCCTGCACCAATGTCTCTCCCGGAGAGTTTAGTTTCTCAAACGTGGCTTGTCTCTTGCTCGGGTCTATCTTCACCAGATTCGTTTGCAGATTAACGGTGATGCCTCTCTGCTTGCAAACGCCCCAGAGGGAATCGGCGTACTTCTTGACTCCGAATATGACCGGCAACGCCGTGTTGTACACGACGTCGATGCCACTTCGTAATTTGCGCTTTGGGCGAAACAAACGTCGATTAACGGAGAGCTGCCGCGCGCAAGCTGACGCGCGATAACTGCAGGGATATATTATACTTTACGAAAGTAGTCCTCAGCGAGGTAGGCGATTTTCTGAGGCGCGCCCGGGCACTTGACTGGAGTATTCGGAAACGTGAATATCGCGGTCCCCCGCCCGGTGTTCCTTATCTTCTCGTAAACCAGCGGCACGGTGTCGGACCCGTAAATGGAGCAGACCTGCGCGTCAGGGTCGCGTATGCCGTCTGTCAAGCCTGGAATCTGTGAGCGGCCGGAGACAGGTAAATTAAAAGTTACCGATAAAACGCAACTAAATTCAGTTAAGGATGTATCGGACCTATCTTCAAAATAGCACAAAGTCGCTAGAAATTTGTAAAATTGTTCTTTTAGTCTTCCCAATGTACTGCAGAAAAGTAAAAATGCATCCACTAAACGGTTGCCGAGATATTTTAATTTACACGTACTCTTATAGAAAGAGCCGATCTTCACGGATAAAACATGTAGAATAAAACGGATAAAAAAATGTAGAAGAAATAGTACCAGTGTTTTGAATTTTTTTATACATCTAATATACGAATAGATGAAAATATCTACCAAGTTTCAAAAGTCTTTACTACGCCGTTTTAAAGAAATAAAATATAACTTGAGACATTCGCGCTGTCGGCACGATATGTATTTTGAAATCACATGTGTTTACCAGCACTGCTGAATAATGTTTTTAGTTTTGAAAATATTTGAGTTATTAAGTTGAAATCAGGGTATTTTCACTGTCAAAAGTTTAGGCTCACGAGTGAAAAAAATCGCAAATAATGCAGGAAAAATCATTTGTAAAGGGGAAAATACCTTTGTAGGAGCACAACTAAGACTCCAACTATCGTTCGAGCTTCTTACATCTAGATTTACTATGCGTTAAGAGTAGATATTCAGGTATTTCCAATTTCATGCGCTTCTGTCTAAGATTGTACGTCCAATACACCCTTAAAAGTTAACAGGCTACAATGTAACTAAGTTAAAGCTGTTCAACTTTTATCTTTTTAACTAGGCACTACTTTAACCCCGCCGAGCGGTATCTCAGTCTTGCTTGGACCATCGTAAGAATTCGGTTTGAGGTGTTACCGTCTCACCTTGTCCCAGTACAATTGCAGGCCGAGCGCGACGATCATAATGTCGTATTGTATCGTGTCTCCGTCACGCGTCGACACTTTATTAACGTCCGGCTGAAACCCGACGACGGAAGCTCTCAGCCACTTCGCCCTCTCTGGCAGAACCTCTCTCATGTTCCTTCTCGACGAGGCGTAAGGACTGACACCACCGCCAACCAGAGTGAACAAGGGTTGATAATAATGCACCTGGAAAAGCCGAGGGAGTTCATCGTCTACGAAGGTACCGCGTTTACACTGCGAGTTCTACTTATTACCCACATCGCTGGGTTCCAGCACGATAACTTGCTCCGGCTCGCTCAGCTTCCTCGCCAGTTTCGCAGCCATCGAGCAGCCGGCGGTGCCGCCACCCACCACGAGGATTTTGCAGCTGGTGCGACAAAATATCGCGAATGTTAGACACGTGTATGTAACGAGCGACGTAACTTTTCCTTGAAACACTGTACTTACGAATGATGGGTCTGCCTGCACTCGTTTCCAAGCGACATACGCTTCGGCAGCGACGCTTGAGCGCGGGACAACAGTAGGCGAGACATGACGCGTCCCAAAAGTCAAATTCTGCGTAGAATGCGACAAGTGTGGCTCGAGTGCCTGTAAAAGAATCGTCAGAAGCGTCAATCTTTCATCGCAGCGTCAACAATACGGCACCGCTGGCCGTCGTAGTGAAGCAAGACGACGATGCCAGGCGGCGGAAAAATATCGGTGCGGCGCGATAAAGAAATGCCGTTAACAACCGCGGGCCGCTATCGCGTATCGACGAGGCGGCGGACAGCTGTACCTTGTTTACATACGGGATCTGCCCTTCGAAAATCTCCTGGCTCTAGGTTAATCCCTCACATCCGGCCGGCTTGGCCACCCGCGTCCACCTCGCGATATCGCGAGCCACTCGAGGGGAAAGAAGGCCGTGTTCGACAATCGCGGCCTCGGAAACGTGCGCCGTCCACGTCGCGGTCCCCCGCGGCCACGATGTCCGGTACACCATGACGGGTCCACAGCTGGATCGAGCTGGACGCGGAACTGACGGAACGCCGGCGGACGCGCGGCGCGTCGCCTTCGAGCGGCTGAAAAACGCGAGGAAAAAGAGACGCGCGCGTGAAAGGGTATTGTTCGATTTGCTGCTGGAACCTTTCGAACGATCGCGTGGCTCGGCATTGGATATTTCACTCCGTTTTCGCGCGAGAGATTCCCTAAGATATAAAAACAAAATCGGGCTCGTCGTTCGACGTCATCGCCTCGTCTTTTCTCCCTCGAGAATTTTGAGCCCTCGAATTCGAATGGGCGCCGCGATAATCTCGCTCAGGGCTCGCCAATGTCGCCAAAACCGACGCTGATTGAAGACCCTGTAATCAGACTGGCCATAAGAGTTCGTCAAATTCCCGCGAGTGAGAGAGAAACATAGGCTGTCTCGCTCTACTGCGTTTCTCTACGACGGTAGAAGAGTGAGATGGCCTATGTTTCTCTCTCACTCGCGGGAACTTGACGAACTCTTATGGCCAGTCTCTGATTACGCGGTCTCCAGAGTTAATTATGGACCGTGGACATGTAAAGGCTGGTCTACAATACATGGAGTAAGCTGGAGTAAGGAGTAGGAGTAAGGAAATAAATCCATTTTATTTCTTACTCCTACTTCAGCTCTTAGGCTTACTCTCGGTGAATCAAAATGCCATCAATCAGTGTTACAATTATTTTAAAAATCATGCCCGTATTTCAGCTTCCTTACACCAAAAGCTAGAAGTTAGGGCTCTCCCTTACTCCTTACTCCATGCGCTTACTCCACGTATTGTAGACCACGCATAATACTTGTTCCTGTAAATATCGTTTTAAGAGAACGCTTGTGTCAACGACGTAAATGTGCCGCGGGAGTCCTCGAAGTCTTAAATTAATTGTCGAGAGCCATTTTATATTTAAATTTACACGATACAGTCATAATACGAACCGATGCGAAAGACTTGAGGAAGTACATGAGGCGATT
>NW_011967240.1:3189572-3197475 GCF_000949405.1 Vollenhovia emeryi | reverse complement strand
ATGGAAGGTTGAACGCCGTACAGGCGGGGGGGGGGGACAGGGTAAAGAAAGTTTTTGGCAGCTGGTTTTAATGATCGTTTGCTTGTCTCCTTTATTGAACGCTAACTTTCTCCAACGCCGCTTTAAGTCAGGCTTCAAGCGCGGCTCGGATCAGCCGGATTCCCAGGTCGCGCCGCGAACTTCGGTCCGCGCCCGATTCGCAGATCGCCCCCCCGAGGCAACGTTGCCCGCGAGGCACGGCACGCGTCTCCGCGCGTAAGGTCGCAGCAACGTGATCCCGAAGGTGGACCGACGATGAAACTAGGGGGGGAAAAAAAAGGAGTGCGAATCGAGGGGACCCCTTCGGCTGGCAGGCGAGGTCTCCGGTGACCTCCGTTCGATCGCCGCGGGAATACGCGAACTCCCCCTCGAACACGCCACAGCCGTGTAAGAGTATAAGGTGAAACCACGGAGCGGTCAGAGAAATTTAGAGCTTCAGGCTGCAAAACATCGCATTGTAATTGCGGCTAAACCGGTGAACAATTTGCCCCGAAAGGTGATTCTCGCTTCACTCGAGTACCATCGTGCGCCCATGTTTCACCTTATACTTTTACATCGTGCCCGCGATCGCCCGAAATAGAAGAATTTCCTTTCATTTTTACCGCGGGCCTCATCTACCCGGAGAATGGGGCCGAGTTCTCGAATTTATTCGCCAATTTTGCTCTACAGAAGAGTTGCAAGTCGACCGGTTGGCCAGTCGACCTGCAACTTTTCGCACGACAAATGTAATGATATATTAGTCTTGTACGTTCTAGACATTGAGCAGCGATTAACGGCGGGGGACGAGCGGCGTGGCGCGAGATCCGGGATCCACGACTATCCGGGGCGAAGCGGAAACTTTGGACACGCTATGCGACAACGCCATGCCGAGCGCGAGGGTGAAGCTTCGCCGAGGCAACCGGGGGGGGACACTCACAAGATTACACGAGAGCGATAGTCGTACAAGTCTCGGTCTGCCTCTCCTCGCTCCCCTCTTGTCTCTCGGCGCGCAAACGTCCCGGCTGTTATTTCTCTAAGTCCTTATAGCTAGAGTAATTATGTACAGCACTGTGGGTGGACACGATTTCTGTCAACTTTCACTAATTGCCCGTTCTCTCATACGAGCAAGCAGGATGGACATCGGCGCATCGCACAACCGTGACTACGTTCACCGTTTATTAATTGGGCTTGGTAACATCTGCAGGCGTTGCAGAACCGAATTTAACTAGCGTTTATACATTTTACATCAGTAGTTACAACTATCGTCGCGATCAACGAACACCCGCAGACGTTAGCAAACGCGATTAACGTGTAGCCCGCGATTTGACAATCGCCACAACGGAGGCTATTTCCCCTCCCACTCTCGCTCCCCGACGACGATCGTTCGGACGTAACGTCAGGGTTTTCAATGAGAGCCGTTGAGAGAAGCGCGTCGATGCCTGTCGATTAAATTCAATGATGTCCGAGATTTGTAATTCTAGGCTTGCCGGGGCTTGACAAGGTGCCTTCCCCTTTTCCACTTGTTAGTCCAAAAACGTCAACGCTCGCAAGTACAAATCTTGAACAGCAGTGATCATTAGACGCGCACTAACATCGATTGAAGATATGTCTAAAAGGAACTGTCCCTCCTCCTCAATTTTGAGGCAAAGAAAGATTCGCGGGAACGACGCCAGGGACGCGGATCCTCGTCTGCGATTCCCGTAACGAACGGAGTTTCCATCGCGATAATCACCTGATTACGCGCTGCCTATTGTAACGCAAAATTGTAAATACGTAGAAAAATAGCACACAAAAAGAATATTAGTTTTCACTGAGCTGCAACCACGCTGCTGCGCTCAGCGACTCTCATTGTCCCTCCTGTACAATAAAATTACGCTAATTACATGGCGAAACGAATTAGCGACAAATGTCTGCGCCGCGTAGCCGCGAAACGAACGGAAGAAGCTTTCAACTAATGGTAACACACTGCCGAGCGAAATCTAGTTCCGAGCCTCCTTTCCTTTGCTTCTCTCCCTCTCGTTCTTTTAATTTCTCGGCTACGGGCTCGACAATTTACGCCAAGATACACGCCGGCGCGATAAAATCGCTCGTCACCTCGCTCCCCGTCTCTCTCTTTCCTTTACAATAAAAATGAAAAATATTCCTGTCGTGAGAGACACATGCGGCATCGCGATTTTATCGCGCCGGGCGACTCGATCGCAGTTCAACCGAACGAGATGTTGAAAAACCTTGTCGCAGCCGTGCAACCGCGTAATCTAAGCACCGCGTCGTACGATCGTACGTCGTTAGATTCGTTGCACACACACCGCAACTGTGCAACACGGAGTGTTGTATGCACGTCGCAAAAAAAAAAACCTGGAATCAAGACGTGCTGTTGCGCGAATCTCAGTTTTCTCGAAGGAGCGGCGCGAATATCCTAATAACAAGATCTCCAATCAATTTAATTTCTGCACCTCTCGCAGTATAAATTTCGTTAATAAAATGCTATCTGCCTTACAACCACAGCTGACAACGACGGCCTCTAATTCTCTCTCGCACTTGAAATCACTTGTACTTCGCTTATCTCGTACTCGAAACAGGTCGCAACTCATACTTAATTCCATAAACATAATTATATTTAGCTTAGGCGCGGTATTTAGTCAAGTTAATCGTTACTCTTGTTAAAAAAAGGAGAAAAAGAAATGATTGTGGACGATCGTCGACCGAGCGAACACACCTTTGATCCTACGCGGCGTCGCGTACAACGCTCGACAAAGTACAACTATAATCGGCGAGTCTCGTCGAATGTAAATGTTACATGCATGTGTTAATTTCACATGGATTGCGCGCAATCATACATCTTAAAACTAGAGGGCCGCACGCGCGTGGCTGTGTTCCTTGTATCTGTGTGTCTGTGTGTGTGTGTGCGCGCGTGTGTAAATGTGTATACGCGTCTCTCGTACGCATTTAACTATGCGTAATGGTGCGAAATATTATCATTTGGTATCTTTTTTCATTACAAAATAATCTTATGTACAGTCTGTTGATATTAATATCATTATTACATCAGTAATTAATTTTACTATATTACGCGATAGAGCGATATTACTTATTGTATATTATGCAAAGGACTATTTACACAATAATAAGGTGATAATATAAATACCGTTTCGGGTATCGTTGAGCAGGTATTTCACTGCACGTGTATCGTGTGTAAATGTAGATGTGATTGGGTAGTGCTTGTGAACGTATCATATATGTATGTATGTATACATATATATATGCATATATGCTCTCTAAAAGTCAATCAGTGTATTATAGCTGTGAATATTCACTGTTGTCAGTGATAGTACACCGATTGACTTTTAGAGAGTGCATTTGTTCCGCTTCTTTGTTAAATTTGAATCGATCGTTTCGTTGTAGAGAGACATTCGGTTGTACGGATTTATCTCGCGGAACAATCTGTAAAGTGTAAAGTATCGGTGACACTGACTTTGAATGGGGGTGGGGGGGTCATCAGAACCGGAGAATCATCGAATTGGGGTAGGAAATGTGAATGGGCATTGCTACTGCAATGCGCGTGAAAACGAAACGGGGAGAATATCAGTAAACCACAGCCGAAAGGCATTGTTAAATGCATTAAACAAAGTCCGTAGACGGTCCTTAGCTGTAATAATATAATTCACCTAAGTTTTTATTTAAGGATTGGATTTGTTGTCTGAATAAAAGTACTAAAAAGTCTAGTTTTTTTTATTAACGTAAGTTCTTTCGTGGTACTTTAGTCTATAATAAACACGAAAACATTTTTTTTTCCCTAACTATATCTCGAAAATCGAGCGACCCGAGCGTCAAGTCGCATATCGGGCTGTTACTAAAACGATACTATTAAAAAAATTTCATTTGGCAGATGCTATGTAAATTAAACATTCGGAATTTGCCAAATTCTCTAAACTTCTCGACAATGAACTTTCAGGCCAAGAATATTCGGCGATGAATATTCACGTTCTTGTGGGCGAAGAACGACGGGAAAATTCTGAAATCTTTAAGGCGGAGTACTGTGTGAAGAAAGAACTGTTCTCCCTTCCTTTTCTTTTATCAGAGTCGCATATTTGCGGAGTTGCGGAGCATTCGCGCTGTATTTTCTAACGCTTACTCTTTCTTTCTACTTTCCCCTGAAATTATTTACAACGTCGCATCCCAAGCACAATCGCCTCCTCCGACTTAACGCCTCCGTTACTCATGCGAGTTAATTATTAAAGGAACACTTATTCTTCGACATTCCCTTCGATCTAGCAGCTATCATCTAATGAATTTAGTTGTCTTCATCATCTAGCAACTATCATCAAATCAAATTAGCTGTCTTCTTCATTGAAAATGATTAATTATAAGATGCTACCAGTTATCAATCACTTAGACTAAAAAAAAGGATAAATAAACTACAATAAAGTGAAATGAAAATAACTTCGAGACATGGGATTCACTTATGCGACAAGTTGGGAGGAAACTCGCGTAAGAAAGCGGGGCGTTAAGGTACCCACACAAATCATAATCGCATTAAATGCGCCAATACTTTTTGCCAACACACGTATGTATAGTAATGTTCTCACTAGCACAAAGAGTAGAGCGCCGGTCACATTCGTCCTACGAGTCAACAAGGATCATCTCCACTTAAGAATTGTTACTCAACTGCATATACGCCAAATGAACAGATGAAAAACGAATAGAAAGATTGTGAGCAACGAGCAACCAGGAACGAGTTACATCTAGTTCACTTGAATAAGATCGTGCTCCCCTCTCCCCCCCCCCCCTCTCTCTCTCTCTCTCTCCCTCAGTTGCACTTCCTACTTTACATCGCGTTGCATGACTTGGTAAATGTAACGATTTTTGTGAAGAAATTAATTGTTGCAAGACCTTTGTTGTATGCGACCATTATAGGAAACTTTTAATCGTCGTTAAAAGACGAAGGAAATAAGATGGAGGGAGGGAGAGAGTGACAAGACGAAAATGAGGAAGAAAACCAAGCGAGCAAGGTGATGATCCTTTTGATGCCTCGAGACAAATACACAGGCAACTCCAACATGTTCTGAGATTTATAAATATCTGTAATAACTCATCAATCTTTGATGATCAATCTTTGAAATCACATCTTTCTGAGAATATATCTCAGAACTTCGTTAATTAACATACCAGAATCTTGTTATTTCGGGCGATATTGCAAGACATCATGACACTACAATGTGTACATGGCAATTTCTCCATTCGAGCAACAGACTTTCACCATTCGGAATATTTCCATTTTCGAATTTCCTCTTGACGATGGACTGATCGAGTTAGGAGATCCTTAGAGCAGTTCCATCGGATTCGATCTCCGAATAGTCGTACTACGCCGCATGGGACTGTTGAGATTGCGGCAGTTTACTGGAGCTTTTGTGGTGGCTGGATACGTGTCTCTCCTGAAAACGACAAATAGAAATGTAACGTCTTGCACGGTGAAGTAATGCAAAATATGAAACGAAACATCCGCAGGTACCTCGTAAAAAATAGCCAACGCAAATAAATGCGTCGTGTACATTTCTGTATACCTTTCAATATAATTGAGTCTATTATTTTGAAGACGATGCGCTATATCTAGAACCCAGACTTTAAGTCTTACGAATGGAAACGAGGCGTGAATCTAAACTGGATCTGACGTGGCGTTCTTTTCCGCTTTCGTGTCTGTTTCCAGCAGAATTCAGTCAAAATAAATGACTCAATTTTCACATTTTCGTAGCTAAACGTAGTCTGAAATCTCTCTTCATTCCTGTGAATCTTCTAACATCCTTTTCCACAAGAATCCGGTATTTCAGACGGAGATTGAAATAAATAGATCGAGCGGAAAGTAGATTATCTCAGATTAATTTTAGCGTGTGGGGGGGAATTACAGGCGAAAAGCATGACGCGCGGAACAATACGTAACGAATAATTCATTATAATTCACAGTGCGAGTGAAAGGAGAATGGAGTGTCGTATTAGTATTTCTGCGGCGGGTCTGCCCCTTGTGTTTCCGGATTCTCCTCGATTATGCGCAACGACAAAGCGGGATCGAGACCGAGCTACGCAAACTGGCAGAAGCATTTCTTTGCAAATTCTACGCATGCAGATGTATGTATACGGATGCAAAAAGAGGGAAGCGTAAAGCATGCAGAGGCGCATGCTCGCGCTCACGCTCATCACGCACGCACACACGTCGCAAAACATTAACAACGCTATTACAACAGCAGCGATAGTATAATCGAACGATAACGATAATATCTTGCTCCTAATAATAGTGGCAACGGTGGTCGTGGTTGTACCCTTCACCAAGCAACGAGGAACAAATGACACGGGCAACGTCAATTAATCCTTATTTTGGTTGGATTTTGGTGAACTCGTTTCGTGCGTGACTTATGTAGCAATTATCGCAATATGGTACTCGTACAATATACTGAGCTGTGATGTTAGTGTGTATATATATATACATATGTATATATATGTAAAAAAAGAGAGATGCGGCGGTACGTTGTGCGATACTGCTTATGTACATATAACATGTGTGGTATTAAGAAGACAAAATAATCACTAAGGTACGTTTCGTTTGCACAGAACGTTTATTTGCGTTGCTTAAATATTTCTTTTTTTTTCTTTTTCATCGACCACGCGACGCGTACGATCCCTGTTGCATGACTCCGTGTAGAATTCCTAGTTAGTAACCATCTATCTCTCGCCCTAATTTCTATGAACAATCGAAGATGAATATTCGCCATTGAGTGAAAATATTAGAACGTTTCAAATATTTCGATGACTATATATTAAAATTGATAATTTCTGCGTCTCTTTTTCTTTCTCTCTCTGTCTATAACATATATCTCTTTCTCTTCTCAAGACAGGCAGCGTACGCGACGAGTGGTGAATATACATCGTGTACAGAATTTACGCAATGTGTGTTGACGTTATACATGTATATATTCTTCTTTATTTTCTTTTTGGCGAGTAAATTGTATCCTAAGAATTATTTCTCTCAATTCGTTCGTATCGTATCGTATTTGCCGCTCACGCGCACCGTGAGCTTGCACCGTGTGATGATCCTCGTGGCGATTGTGCGTTTTAGATCGATGCAGCATTCGTTGGCTAACGACAGCTTAAAAGCATTGCTGATATACACCGACTTGTCGACGTGTGATGCCACTAATCCGAAATCTAAATCAATTTACAACGAAATACAATAGATAATCCCGCTACTCCGGATCGAGACGAGGGGAAAATGTCTCGAGAACTAAGAAAAATTGCGAATTTCTAGGATTATCAAAAATATTTTTGTGAAAAACGCTAGAGGCTTATGTACATCTTTAATATATATATACATATATATATGTGTGTATTATTTCTCTCGCTTGCTCTCTCTCTCTCTCTCTCTCTCTCTCTCTCTCTTTCACTCGCACGCACGCTCATTCCCTCCCTTTCTCTCTGCTGTGCTACTTGTCGATCACAGATTCTCTGTCAAATTTCAAGTTGCTCTACTTTCTGGGAAATGTTTTGTAATCACTTATTTTTACTCTGCAATACACTACATATGTCAATTGGTTTTAAAAATTTTAATATCATTATTTTTGTCAAGAAAAAAATCAGCACTAAACTAATTCCAAAAATTCATCATGTCAACGAGAAGCATTGATGAATAAAGGATTATATAAATATATATATATATATACCGGGTGTCCTAAAACCACCAGAGGTCCTCTTAATGACAGATTCCTTAGAACATTTCCAGACGAAAATCCTAATACAAAAGTGTCGAGGCTATAATAGTTTTTAAATTAGAAGCGATTATTTTCCACAAATGATAGGGCTGAAATTTCGCGCGCTCAGGAACGGCGAAATGACAAGTGAT